>NC_053438.1:24636235-24753018 GCF_007990345.1 Gossypium hirsutum | reverse complement strand
TTACGAGCTTGTCATTGAACCCGGGAAAGGCTAACGTGGTTGCGGACGCCTTAAGCCGGAAGTCATTGTTTGCTTTACGAGCGATGAACGTGCATTTGTCTGTTCTACCAGACAATGTGTTAGTAGCTGAATTAAAAGCTAAACCATTATTGACTCACCAAATTCGTGAAGCTCAGAAAGTCGATGATGAATTGGTTGCAAAACGGGCTAAGTGTGTTCCGAACGAGGAATCGGAGTTTCAAATTGATGATGATGATTGTTTGAGGTTCAGAAATCGTTTGTGTGTTCCAAGGAATTCGGAACTCATTTCGATGATTCTGAACGAAGCCCATTGTAGCCGAATGTCAATTCACCCGGGGAGTACGAAAATGTACAACGATTTGAAACGTCAATTTTGGTGGCATGGTATGAAACGGGACATCTCCGACTTTGTTTCGAGATGTTTAATATGTCAACAAGTGAAAGCGGAACATCAAGTGCCTTCAGGATTACTCCAGCCGATCATGATACCCGAGTGGAAGTGGGATCGAGTCACAATGGACTTTGTGTCTGGACTGCCATTGTCAGCAAGTAAGAAGGATGCGATTTGGGTTGTTGTTGATAGGCTGACTAAGTCGGCTCATTTCATCCCCGTACGTACGGATTTTTCATTGGATAAACTAGCTGAATTGTACGTTTCTCAAATTGTGAGATTACACGGGGTACCTGTTTCTATCGTGTCGGATAGAGATCCGAGATTCACCTCACGATTTTGGAAGAAATTGCAAGAAGCTCTGGGTACCAAGCTGCATTTTAGCACTGCTTTTCACCCCCAAACCGATGGTCAATCCGAGCGGATAATTCAGATACTTGAGGATATGTTGAGATGTTGCATCCTCGAGTTCAGTAGTTCATGGGAACGGTATTTACCTTTGATTGAATTCGCTTACAACAATAGTTTTCAATCAAGTATTAAGATGGCACCTTACGAGGCTTTGTACGGTCGTAAATGCCGTACACCATTGTTTTGGACCGAGCTCGGTGAAAGTAAAATTTTCGGAGTTGATTTGATTAAAGATGCTGAACAGAAAGTAAAGGTAATCCGTGAAAGTCTGAAGGTAGCCACAGATCGTCAGAAGTCGTACGCGGATTTGAAACGAAAAGACATCGAGTATCAGGTGGGAGACAAAGTGTTCCTTAAGGTTTCACCTTGGAAAAAGATACTCAGGTTTGGCCGTAAGGGCAAGTTGAACCCAAGATTCATTGGGCCGTACGAAATCTCCGAACGAGTTGGTCCGGTTGCGTATAGATTGATTTTGCCCCCTGAGCTTGAAAAGATTCACGACGTCTTTCATGTTTCGATGCTTCGACGCTATCGATCTGATCCATCGCACATAATTAGCCCATCAGAGGTTGAAATTCAAGACAATATGAGCTATGAAGAAGAACCGATGCGTATCCTAGCTCGTGAAGTGAAGGAGTTGCGAAACAAAAGAGTTCCGCTAGTAAAGGTGTTATGGCTCAAACACGGGATCGAGGAAGCTACTTGGGAGACCGAGAGCTCGATGAAAGAGCGATACCCAAACCTATTCACCGGTAAGATTTTCGGGGACGAAAATTTCTTAAGTGGGGAGAGTTATGACAGCCCAAAATTGACCCTAGTCGGGAAGTGGTTTCGGGACCGCTATACCGAGTCACAATAATAATTAGATGTTATATCCTATGTTTATTTCATGTGAAAGTGCATGTGTGAAAATTTCATGCTTTGATTTTGCCAATTGTGAGTGAAATTTTGAAATGTGACTCATGTGAAAATTTTTGCAAATGCTATAGGCTAATTTGTAGTGGCCAAATAACTTATAGTATGAAATAGGTGGATTTGCATGTCAAATTTCCCACCTTAAAACAAGGTGGCCGGCCATGATGGGCATGATGAGCAATTGTGCAATTTTTTTTTATGGAAATTATGGCATAAGTATGGCACAAATAAAATATGTTAATTTGTGTCATAAAATGTTGGGATAAAACAAATAAAATAAGGGCATGGGCATAAAATAATGAAAAGGAGTATGGTGAATACAAAAAAAATGTGTGTGTAGTTGTTTGTCCCCCCCATTGCCGTGAGCTAAAGAAAAGAAAGGAGAGAATTTTTGTTCATCCTTTTCTCATCTTCATACTTGCCGAAACTAGAAAGAAAAACAAAGAAAAAAAAATTTCTCATCCTTTGGTTCATCCTTGGCCAATAATTTTAAGGAGGAAGGAAGAAGAAAGGTGAAGAGGTTCGGCCATGCATGTAGCTAGGCTAAGGTATGTTTGATGATGTTCCATGAGATGCATGCATGTTTTAGTTGTTAGCTTGAGTTCTACCTAGCCCATGGTCTAAATCTTGCTATGTGATGGAAATGACATTTGACCATGGATGCATCATTCTTGGTTGATGTTTGATGTGGTGGTGATGAGGCAAGAGGATGAGTTAAAATTCGGCCTAGTGGAGGTTGTGTTAATGCCATTGCATGCTAAATATGAAGTTTGTTAATGATGCATGTGATGATGACTTGATGATTCTTGAACCTCCTTTTTAGCATTTTTGTGTGAGCACATATGTGCATTGGTTGCTAAATGGAGAAGAATCGGCTAGCAAGTTGTGTGCTAAGGCCGAATGTAACTTTGCATGTTAATGAGCAATGCATGTGTTAAATTGATGGAAAGGGGGAGGATGCTTTACTAGTGTGTATATGTGTGTATTAAGTGTTGAAATGGACCCCAAAAATAGACATGCATATTCGGCCAAGGGGGAAAAATTAGCTAATATGTTGTGTTGATGCATGATTTCACATGTATGTGACTTTAATGTCTAATGTATAAATATGGGCTAAGTGCCTTGTGTTCATCTTTTCGATGCCTAAATGATGAAATCAATTTATTTGTTTAATTAAGCTCAAGAGCAAAGGGGAAATAGATCCGATAAAGGGAAGGAAAAAGTGGTCGAATAGTTAGCGGAATCGTTCGACAACACCCGAGGTAAGTTCTTGAGTAAGAGAGCTTAAATTACGATGTGATTAAATCATGTTTTAAGCAAATGAAAATCATGCTCTATGTGTGGCTATTGAGCCGAATGTGCAAGGATGATATGTGCCTTGTGTTTGAGTTTTGCAAATGAAAATGAAATACGAATGTGCCATGAAATATTGTTAGATGTGCATGATTAATTGAATGCTGTCTGGGCTAAGTCCCGAAGGCTTTGTGCTAAGTGACTATATCCGGACTAAGATCCGAAGGCATTTGTGTGAGTTATTAATTCCGGGTTAAGTCCCGAAGGCCTTTGTGCGAGATACTAATTCCGGGTTAAGTCCCGAAGGCATTCGTGCGAGTTTTAAAATCCGGGTTAAGTCCCGAAGGCATTGTATGAGTTACTATAACCGGGCTATGTCCCGAAGGCACTTGAACGAGGAGCTATATCCGGTTAAATTCCGAAGGTACGTGATTTTGGTAATGAATGAGCTTGCTGTAAAATTTCAGCTAATACTCGAAAAACATCCCAATATTGGGATATGTTACGTATGTGTTGAATTTAATCGAGCCCTTACAAATAAATATTCGCTCAGTTGATGAACGAGCTACCGGCCTTCGGCTAAGTTGGTCTTTTGTGTATGTACATAAGGGTTAACGTTGTGAAGTAAGTTTGATATCGGAAAATTGTGTATTATGAAATATTCCGTTTAGCTAAATGTGTGCTATTCTTTCGTTATGCTGGAATTCCTTGCTCAAAACTTACTAAGCATAAATTGCTTACTTCGTTCCATTGCTCCTCTGTTTTATAGATTTTTGGTTCTCCAGCTATCGGACTCGGGATCTTGAAGTCGAAGTCGCCCACACTATCAAAGGCTCTTTTGGGTACTCTTTTGGTTGAATTTTGATATGGCATGTTTAGGACGACCCATTGTTGTTTTTCGAGTACTTTATGTGATGTATAAGTTTGGATAGCCATGTGAAAATGGCTTATATGTGTTTAAGTATAATGTTATAATCATTTAGTGTGGATATGCTTGACAAGGATTGGCCACGGGGATGGTTAATCACTTTCATAAATTGTGCTATGTATGCAAAAAGGGCTAGTTGAACCATGAAATAGGTAAAGCCTACCTTAAAGGTAGATGCTGACAGCATCAGTGACGTAGATTTGGAAAATCACTAAAAATAGTAGGAATGGAATTAAATAGTGAATAAATTATGTAAACAAACCTTGAAGAATCTACTTTCATAGGAAAGTAACGAAACAATCATACGGACAGTATGTTAAGAGATATTAAGGTTCTCGTGAGACAGGGTCAGAACGGGTTCTGGGTTCCTTGTTCCGACTTTGGAAATTGATTATAAATTAACCAGAGATAATTAGGAGTCATACCATATATGTATAGATTCCTCTCTGAGTCTAGTTTCTATAGAAACAAACAGCATCAGTATTGGAACCCTGTACAAGGAGATATCCAAGTCGTAATGCGCAAAGGTCAGGGTAGTCGATTCCTGTAACATGGGAGACTTTAACTAATAAACTGTACTAATTGGCCTGATAAAAAATTCTAGAAAAAAATATGTAGATGGGCATATGAGTCTAGTTTCAGGGAAAAATCACGAAACTGATTTTCGAGTTGTGAAGCTCAAGATATGATTTTTAAAGCGACTAGTACACAGATTGGGCAGTGTCTAGAAATTTTTCAAAGTTTGTTAACACCTCGTGTTCGACTCCGGTGTCGGACTCGGGTTCGGGGTGTTACAGTTGCAAATTTTGCGGGATAAGAAGTTATATGCTAAGTTCAATAAGTGTGAGTTCTGGTTAAGAGAGGTTAGTTTCTTGGGTCATGTGGTATCCGCATCGGGTATTCGAGTTGACCCGAGCAAAATTTCAGCCATACTTAACTGGAAGCCTCCATGAAATGTTACCGAAGTTCGGAGCTTCCTGGGGCTCGCCGGTTATTACCGACGATTTGTAAAAGGGTTCTCGATGATAGCCACACCAATGACGAAGCTACTTCAAAAGGATGCTAAGTTCGAATGGACGGAGAAATGTCAGAAAAGCTTCGATCAACTGAAAACGCATTTGACTGAAGCTCCAATTTTAGTGCAACCCGAATCAGGCAAAGAGTTTGTCATTTATAGTGACGCATCCCTACTCGGGTTGGGTTGCGTATTGATGCAAGAAGGTCGAGTTGTGGCCTATGCGTCGAGACAATTGAAGCCACACGAGAGAAATTATCCAATCCATGATCTCGAACTAGCCGCCATCGTATTTGCTTTGAAAATATGGCGACATTATTTGTTTGGCGAAAAGTGCCATGTATTTTTGGATCACAAAAGTCTTAAATATTTGATGACTCAAAGAGACTTAAATCTGCGACAAAGACGTTGGCTTGAGTTGTTGAAAGATTACGAGCTTGTCATTGATTACCACCCGGGAAAGGCTAATGTGGTTGCGGACGCCTTAAGCCGGAAATCGCTGTTTGCTTTACGAGCGATGAATGTACACTTGTCTGTTCTACCCGACAATGTGTTAGTAGCTGAATTAAAGGCCAAACCATTATTGATTCATCAAATTCGTGAATCTCAGAAAGTCGACGATGAATTGGTTGCAAAACGGGCTGAATGTATTCTGAATATGGAATCCGAATTTCAAATTGATGATGACGATTGTTTGAGGTTCAGAAGTCGGTTGTGTGTTCCAAGAAATTCAGAACTCATTTCGATGATTCTGAACGAAGCTCATTGTAGCCGAATATCAATTCACCCGAGGAGTGCGAAAATGTACAACGATTTGAAACGTCAGTTTTGGTGGCATGGTATGAAACGGGACATCTCCGACTTTGTTTCGAGATGTTTAATATGTCAACAAGTGAAAGCAGAACATCAAGTGCCTTCAGGATTACTTCAGCCGATCATGATACCCGAGTGGAAATGGGATCGAGTCACAATGGACTTTGTGTCCGGACTGCCCTTGTCAGCAAGCAAGAAGGATGCGATTTGGGTTGTTGTTGATAGACTAACTAAGTCGGCTCACTTTATCCCCGTGCGTACGGATTTTTCATTGGATAAACTAGCCGAATTGTATGTTTCTCAGATTGTGAGATTACATGGAGTACCTATTTCTATCGTGTCGGATAGAGATCCGAGATTCACCTCACGATTTTGGAAGAAATTGCAAGAAGCTTTGGGTACCAAGCTGCATTTTAGCACCGCTTTTCATCCACAAACCGATGGTCAATCTGAGCGGATAATTCAGATACTTGAGGATATGTTGAGATGTTGCATCCTCGAGTTTAGTGGTTCATGGGAACGGTATTTACCTTTGATTGAATTCGCTTACAACAATAGTTTTCAATCAAGTATTAAGATGGCACCTTACGAGGCTTTGTACGGTCGTAAATGCCGTACACCATTGTTTTGGATCGAGCTCGGTGAAAGTAAAATTTTCGGAGTCGATTTGATTAAAGATGCCGAACAGAAAGTAAGGGTAATCCGTGAAAGTCTAAAGGCAGCCACGGATCGTCAGAAATCGTATGCGGATTTGAAACGAAAAGACATTGAATATCAGGTGGGAGATAAAGTGTTTCTTAAAGTTTCGCCTTGGAAAAAGGTACTCAGATTTGGCCGAAAGGGCAAGTTGAGTCCGAGATTCATTGGGCCATACGAAATATCCGAACGAGTCGGTCCAGTTGCGTATCGATTGATTTTACCCCCTGAACTTGAAAAGATTCACGACGTCTTTCATGTTTCGATGCTTCGACGCTATAGATCTGATCCTTCGCACATAATTAGTCCGTCGGAGGTTGAAATTCAAGCCGATATGAGTTATGAAGAAGAGCCGATGCGTATCCTAGCTCGTGAAGTGAAGGGGTTGCGAAACAAAAGGGTTCCGTTAGTAAAGGTGTTATGGCTCAAACACGGGATCGAGGAAGCTACTTGGGAAACCGAGAGCTCGATGAAAGAACGATACCCAAACCTATTTACCGGTAAGATTTTCGGGGACG
The DNA here is from genome assembly GCF_007990345.1 of Gossypium hirsutum. NCBI lineage: Eukaryota > Viridiplantae > Streptophyta > Magnoliopsida > Malvales > Malvaceae > Gossypium > Gossypium hirsutum. Next base: position 24,746,017 of record NC_053438.1, on the reverse strand, counting down.
AAAATTTCTTGAGTGGGGGAGAGTTGTGACAGTCCAAAATTGACCCTAGTCGGGAAGTGGTTTCGGGACCGCTAAACCGAGTCATAAAATAATTAGCTGTCATATTTGATGCTTATTATATGTATATATGCATGTGTGAAAATTTCATATTTGAATTTTGTTTAATTGTAGGTGAATTTTAGTAAATAGGACTTATGTGAGAAAATTTTGAAATGTGATAGGTTAATTTATAAGGACCTATTAAAGCATGTAGTGAGAATAATGGCTTTGCATGTCAAATACCCCTTCTTTTATACATAGTGGCCGGCCATGATGGAGCATATATTAGAATATGTGGTAAATTTCCATGAAGTGGTCATTATTTTATGTAAAGGAAAGGAAATAATAAAAGAAATACTAAGGATAATAAAAGAAGTAAAAAAAAGGGGGTTATTACCTTGTTCTTCTTAGCCGTATAAGAAGAAGAAAAAGAGGGGGGGGGGCAAAGGCATTCGGCCTTTTGAATGAAGAGGAGGTTAGTAAATTTTGTTAATCTTTCTTTTGAAATCTTAGTTGTTCAGGTTAATCATCACGTTTTTCTTACCTAGCCATACTAAAATTTCGAATTTAGAGTGTTGGATGGAACTTTCGGTTATGGTATGTGTGAGAAGAACTTGATTTTTTTCTTACCTTTAAGTTTTGATGGATAAAGAAACAAAAGATTGTTGATGAAAGAAATTAATGTGTTAAGAGATTATATGAAACTTTATTCATGTTTATATATGTTATATGCATTGAAAATGGTTGATGATTTTGGATGTGATTAGATTGAATCGGCCATGGTATATCCATAAGTATGATTTATGCTTGTTATGTTACTCATGGTTAAAACGATTCGGCTATGGTTCATGTAAAAATAAAATATACATGTGAATTTAAAAGATGGTATGAACAAATGTGGAGTTTTGCTAGTTTAGGATTATTCGGCCAAGTGTTTATGTGGTGGAAATTAAGTGTTAAATGGAATGAAAATGATATTATATGGGGGTATGTATATTCGGCCATATGAGTAAATATATAGATGATGTTAAATTTGATTATGTATAATGGGCCATATAGAGTACACATGGTGATATTAACTTTAATTCTCTATAATTGATCAAGTGGATGATATTGGTTTATATGGTCGAATTTGAATTATGAATATGTACCTTGAAATAAAATGTTGCCGTATGCTTCTTTTGATATGAAACTATTAATGTTACGGGATATAAATAACTAGCAAGGTAATTAAACTAGTTGATTTATTTATTTAAGCTCAAGAACCTAAAGGAGAGGCGTCCAACAAGGGGAAATCGAAGGTCATCGAGTAGCCGACTCGGAATTATTTTACCCAACATAAAGTAAGTCATTAAGCATATAGTTTGTATTAATTTAAATGGTCATAACGTCTATGTAATGATGCTGAATGGAATGATAAATATATATATACATGTATGTATGTGGTGATGAAAGTGTTGAATGAAAAGAAAAGAGGTGAGATGTATTGAGTTGTTGATCTCGGCACTAAGAGTGCGGGTATAAACATTTATGATCATGAGATTGGCGCTAAGTGTGCGGGTTTAAATTGTACAGCACTAAGTGTGCGAGTTTGATTATGTAGCACTAAGTGTGCGAGTTTGATTATATAGCACTAAGTGTGCAAGTTGATTATATAGCACTGAGTGTGCGGACTTAATATATACTTTTGAATCACTATGGACACTAAGTGTGCGACATTATTGAGTTGATCACGGACAGCAGATCGGGTAAGTACCTCGAGTTCGTGACTAATAAGCGCTATGTTTATATTTGAAGTTGAGCTTGGTAAGTTTGAACCTATGTGACAATTATAATTGAAGTCACGTACATAAGATTTATCATGGAATAGGTGAAAGGTCGTTTAGTTGTATGATTGTAACGAAAATAAAATGATGTATGAAAATGCCTCAAATATCCTATTGATTAGTATATGGAATGTGAATGCATGACTTGGTATGAGCTTGAACCGATAGGTTTGAGGAACTATGGTATGGTTCGGTATGGATGGAGTAACTAGCCTCGTTCCATTTTGCTTCCTCTTGTGATAATGTTATTAATGGATGGTAGTGCATTGCTTATGACTTACTGAGTTATATACTCACTCGGTGTTTCCTTGTCACCTATTTTAGGTTTCTTGGACTCGTCTCTTTTTGCGTGATCGGGCCGTCATCGGAGTCATCACACCGGCTAGCAACTTTTGGTATTTTCTTTTTAGTCGGTCTAGGAGAACATTTCGGCATGTATAGGCTAATATGTTTTGTTGAAATTTGGTATGTAAAATTTTAGCCATGCGAAAATGGCATAAATGTTCGGTTGGATTTGGTTTTATAACGCTAGGTCGTAAGTCTTAGTAATTCGATTTTCTTTTTATGCCATATGTCATGGCTGATTAATTTTGGTGTTAAGATTCATGATATGACAATAGTGTAGTAGGGAGATGTTTGAAAATGATTAGCCTTTGGTATGGCTAGTCATGATTATAATTTTGTGATATGTATGATGAATTACTAGATAGATCAATAAGAAATCACGAAATGGGCATAGTTGCTTCAGTAATAGATGCTGGCAGCAGCAGTGACGTGGGATTGAAAAATCACAAAATTAGTAGGAATGGAATTAAATAGTGAATAAATTATGTAATCGAAGCTCGATGAGTCTATTTTCATATAGAAGTAACGAACGATCATATGGACAGTATGTTAAGAGATATTCAGGTTCTCGTGAGACAGGGCCAGAACGGTTTCTGGGTTCCCTGTTCCGACTTTGGAAATTCATTATAAATTAACCAGAGATAATTAGGAGTCATGCCATATATTTATAGATTCCTCTCTGAGTCTAGTTTCTATAGAAACAAACGGCATCAGTATTGAAGCTTTGTGCAGGGAGTTATCCAAATCGTAATGCATGAAGGTCAGTGCAGTCGCACCCTGTAATAGGGGAGAATTTAACTAATAAACTGTACTAATTGGCCCGACCAAAAATTCTACAAAATTCTACCATATAGGTATATGAGTCTAGTTCCAGGGAAAATTTACAGAACTGGATTTTGAGTTTCAGAACTCAAGATATGATTTTTAAAGCGACTAGTACGCAGATTGGCAGCTTGTCTGGGAAATGTCAAATAAGTGGTTTGAAGTCTGTTAACACCTCGTGTTTGACTCCGGCGACGGTCTCGGGTTCGGGGTGTTACAGTAGCAGAGTTATTCACGAAATTGATATTTAGGGACCCATAATAAGTACCGAAGAATATTCAAAAGAATGCATAAATTCATGAATAATTATTTGCACAATCTGATTATGAATGAATGAATAATTGTGGAAGAAAATCCAAAAGAATGAAGTAATCAAAGATAATTATGAAAGAACATTGACTCAAAAATGATCGCAAATATGTATTTCATTAGAATAATAATGTTCAGACATGAGCCTATTTCACAAAGGAAATTTCTATCATTTTTAGGCTAAAAACAACAAAAATGTTCTGAACATTACTCTAAATGAGTTCTAAAACTACAGGGACTTCTTTCACCATCCAATCGCTTAGAACACTCCCAAATTTATAAGGGCGGACATCTAACAAGGTCTCTTTTCTTTTGTGTCTTCATATATGGCATTGATGTGAACGCTGCCCAACACTTCTCCGTACATCACATTCACCTCGTCATCAATATAATTGGGTAGCGGATTTTCTGTACTGGAGGCCTCATCGAATTTGACAATGCCTATTTTAATGAGTCTTTCAACAATCTTTTTGAAGGCAATGCAGTTTTCTGTCGAATGCCCCATAATTCCTGTATGATAGTCGCATTGTGCGTTCATGTCATACCATTTGGGATACGGAGGTTGTATGGGTTTTAAGTAATGAGGAGCAACAACATGCGCATCGAACAAGCTTTGATACAGCTCTTTATATGACATTGGAATTGGTGTGAACTGGAGCTTTTCAGTACCTGGTTTCACTCCAGATTCTTGTCTCAATGAGCTTTGTTGATTAGCAACCTCCTTCCCTGGTTGGTTCACTATAATTGACTTGTTGTATGTACTCACATGGTTCACTTCATTTTCCTTTTTCTTTGGGACTGACCTTCTATTATCCTCCTTATTCCCCTTATTCCTTGGGGCCTTTGTAATACCTGGATACTCCACCCTCGACTGCTTTATTTCTACTGGGTTATCAAGAGCAACATGAAAATTATTCCTCAAATTGGATCTTTGGCCTATCAAACAATTCACTGGTGTCGATGTACCAGTCTGGCAATGTTGGGATTTGATATTAAAGAGTGCCCCGTGTGAAAGCCCATCTGGCTGGATCTGTGCACTTATCGGAGTACAATCTAGGGAATAGGCAAGATCCTCAGTATTTACCCCAAAGTAGACCACTAGGTCTTTCACTTCTTCTAACTCTCCAGCTAACAATTGGTTGAACTGGCTCATCATAGTTCTCTGCAATTCTAGCATCTGATCTCTCATTTCCTGTTGAAATTCGGTCAATTTCTCCTGCATCTGTATCTGCATTCGCTCTAAATTTTCCAACCTTTGTTCCATTTCTCTAGTCTTTGCTTGGATACCGTAAGGGTGTTAGGTTGACTAGCTGAAATAAATTTACTCGTTTAGACTCTTTCAATGGATTTTAATGCATGTAATGCAGATGCATGAAATGAATGCCTAGAGATACATTGATTTTGATTCAATTACATTTAGGAAACTTTTCTAGAAAGAAAATTCCTTTACATAAAGCAGATGCATGTACGGCCTCGCCCTTATATTCCAAGAAACAATATTGATCTTTTTCTTCATCTGCATGTTTGTGATAATCTCGCCAATTTCCAATAGATGCCACTGCTAGCTCCTTTTCTTGATCTTGGTTGCGATCCATCCTCTGCCCATCTTCAGAAGGCTCGTCAGTTTCTTTAAGGGAGTTGGAACGTTGAAGGCTCTTAGACAATCGCCTTGAATCCTCAAGCCACGAAGTAAGGTCACGAACTCTTCCATCGCCCTTCTTGTGTTTCTCAAAATATATTCAGGCGGTCGTATTGTTTTCCACTTTATCAAGGAATCCGTATTCCATGACAAGCTTTCTAATTTAGTAATCGGATTTGAATCAATATCTCTTTCCTAAGATGCAAATGCAATGCAATCATAATCAAAACAAAACAAGATGGGTTAGTACAAAACAGAAGCAAACAAGGAAAACTAAAGTACCTAGTCGGGTGACTACTAGGGGTTTGGAGTGGCTCTACCTAGGATGGGTTCTTAAGGTTTTCTACATGTGGTTTGGCTCTAAAGTTGAGGTACCTGAACCAGCAGGTTCCTCGATCCTCACCCATTATAGGCTCATACAGACCGAGTTCGGTTCAGGGGAATACATTTCTATACGGCTGCACGGAGATGAAAATCTCACGAAGACATAGGTACAGATGTATCCCGGAAGTGATCTACTATCCTGCACGGAGGTGAAAACCTCACGAAGGAGTAGCTTCTCACTTCCACTTAAAAGGGTAAGGCTAAACAGTTTTTATGCAATATGATGTCAAGGTATAAAACTCAATTTACAGTAATCATACAAACAAATGCAAAGAGATGATCGTAATTTTCAAATCAAATTTTCAATTTTCAATAACAAGACAAAAAATAATCAATTTTACGGCTTGACTCTCTTACTTCCCCAGTGGAGTCGCCAAGCTGTCGAAACCATTTTTTGATAACAAAAATTTGGTGTTGTCGACTTATTAAAAATGAAAATTTGGGAGTCGCCACTGATCTTTTATTGAGGTGTGATCAGATCACCTTGGAAATAATTTTAGGTCTGCGAATTTTGAGAAAACAGGTTCGGGAGTCGGTTACGCACGAGGAAGGGTTAGCATCCTCGTGACGCCCAAAATTGGTACCGAATTGATTGTTTAATGTCTTAATATCAAAATTTTGAAAAGATTTTAAAATACGATCCTTTTAACTTGAATAAATTGAATAATAAAACACTCTTATTTCAAAGAAATAAAATGTCACACCTAGTGAGTTAGGGCGCAACATTTTAAATCTTCAAAATTAAGTTTATCTTTTAACTTTTAAAACCCATGCATTTGAGAATGATATTTGATTATTCGGGTCAAATGAGAAAATCAAAACCCAATAAGTTAGGGTTCAATTTCACAAAATTCCTAAATATCGAACATTGCCTTTATTCTCATTTGTTAGAAAAATCCTCATCTCGAGAAAACGACACGTCACATCCAATGCGTTAGGACACAACGTGTCGAATTCCCGAGAATGAGCTTTTTATTTGTGTTTTGATTAAAGCATATCCTCGATTATTTAGATTCAACGAGGAAAATTGGAACCCAATACGTTAGGGCTCAATTTTTTCGAAGATCCTAAATGCCGAGTATTGCGTTATTTTTGAAAACTTTTGTATGAAATAACTTTGACATTTGCAATCTTTTGAATGAATAAAAAAAACGATTGAATAATAATGTACAGTGCGAAATGATAATTCGTAAACTAAAGCACACCCATGAACAATAGGCAATTAATGAACAAATACAAGCAAGCATAACAATAATAATTTCGTACATTATGTAAATATCAACATTAGCTGATAAGAGGAAACTAATTAAAAATCAAGCAAAAATACCACTAATGAAATATACAAATTTAAACATAATTTAAGAAATAAATATAATATATATAAATTAAAAGGTTAAAATAAATTTGCATAAATTAACAATATTGACATAAGTTGAAATAGATTAAAGATGTTAAAATATTTGAAAGAAATAAAATATCTATATAATAACGTGAAATTAACAATATATCATGTATGTAAGTATAATGAAAATAATTTAATATGAAATATGTGCACATATAATAGTATTATGTAAAATATATATGTATACATATACTCAAATCTAAGAAATACGTGGGAAGTGGATTTTAGAGAAATCATATTGTGGAATAAGATAAAATCAAGTAATATTAATAATAGCAGTAGTAGTAGTAATAATAATAATAATAATAATAATATTATTATTATTATTATTATAAATTAAAATTAAAAAGTAGTGAAAATAGGGACAATTTCAAAAATAAAACAAAATCTTAGGGTCAACTTTGAAATAAATATGAAGACAATCAAATCAAGAACCACTGCACATAAGAGGGACTATTTCTGCAATTAGACGCGCAAATTCAACATTTAAATCCAAACAACGAAAACGACGTCGCACATCTATGGATCAAATTGAAATCAAAATAAAAATGCGATAACAAATTTAAAAAAATCTGAAAGGAAATTGAATTGAAATGAAAGCCAATGCGGCGGGACTTGTTGCGCAATAATCCCATCAGACCCAAGACACGCGGATCCTTCCCCGGGTCGGGTCACCGCGCGGGTCTCAGCTTTGAACAATGCCGTTTTGAGACCATTGCATTGGCGTCAAACGACGTCGTTTCTTATGCTAGTTATAAGCTAAAAAAACCTAAAACGATGACCCTCTTTCAGTTGTTGTTTTTTTTAACCTAACAGAGAGTGTTCTTCGGTGCCACTCGAAGAACTAGCCACCAGAGGCACTCCAATCTCCCACCTATCTCCGATTATGACGGAGTGACCGGCGATTCGGCTCTCAGAGACGTTTTTCACTCTCTAAACTTACTTTTATTCCTTTTCTACTCAAATAAGAACTTTCAAACTTTTTCTTTGAATATTTTTCTTGCTTTCAATATCTGCCTCTCTCTGTCGATCTCCAGTTACGAACCCGATCTGACACCGATTCAGACGGAGCAAACCAGGTTCCAATGGCGTCTACTCTGGTAAGACACTTCTTCTTTCTATCTTATTATTTTTTTTGTTTGATACACAAAAAGAAAACCAAGAGAAAAAAAGAAATAAAAAAAACGAAAAGAAGAAAACAAAGAAAATCACCTTTCCATGAAACTTTTCTGCTTTTCTTTTATTTTCATTCCATAATCTCCGTAAAAAGGTTTTCTTTTATAGATTCCAATGGCCTTTTTTATGGCCAAAACGAATATAAAAATAAAATACAATCCAAATCCTCTATATTCTCTTTTTTTTCCAATTGCTATCTGTCCTTTTTGCGCTTGATGCTGTGTTGCCCATTTTGTTTGTTGCAGGTACGGCCGTACGGAGGTGCGGTGATGTGGAACGGCTCAGAGGCGTGGCTCGTGGGGCACGTGAGGGCAACGGCGACTGAAGGCTTAGGGTTTTGGTCTCTAGGGTTTGTAGAAACTGTTTGGTCATTGGGCCATATTGTAATTGGGCCACTGTTTTAGGGGTTTAGATTGGGTATGGGTTAAATTATTTTGGGCTGTAATTGGACTGACGTTATTTTTTTTGGACTTTAAATTTTTTTATTTTGATTTGATTTTTTTATTACGGGCCGGGCAAATTGGGCCTATTACAAAGGAATTTAGAACAAGTTATACACAAAACATCTTAAAAATAAATGGTATATAAAATAGATAGTATAAAAAATTTGCAATTGATAATATATGCAAAAAAAAAATTAAAGCAAATAGTCAAACAATTTAAAATGGATGATTTGTAACACGAGTTTTTAAAAAATAAACAACATGTGTGACATAATATTAAAAACAAATAAAGTATATAATTAATGGAAGAAAATAAAAGAATGATAAGAATGGATAAATGAATGAACAATATGTAAATAAGAAAGTTGATGGATAAATAAACGAATAAAAATAAAAGAATAATTAATGATTAAACAATTAAATGGATAAATAAAAAAGGTTAAAAAAATGCTTAAGTGAGCCTAACTCCCACAATATGAAGATTCAACGAAATTCCTCCACCAAAATCCAACTCAAATGAAAGCAACTTAAAAAGAAATGAAGATGAACGAAGAACAAAATAAGAAGAAGCCACAAAAAATAAGAACGCAAGAGAGGGAGAAATTTGAGTGAATGCTCTTAAGAATTATTGCTCCAAACTCGAGTGTTTTACAATGAAGGGCTAAGATTAAAGGGTATCTACAAATTAAATCTCTAAGATTACAAAATCATATATTCTAATATTACATATCATATCTAAGATTGCATATCCTTGAAGATTATGTTTCCATATACATCAAGCTTGTAGATGGACGTTCAACCTTTTCAAGTAATGGGCCATTCCGATCAGGCCAAATGATATAATTTTGGATTGAACTTGAACTTTGTTTTATTATTTTGGGTTATTTTTTGTGAGCCCAGGCTAAATTGGCCTATTACAAGTAGGATCCAACCAAATTCGTTCAATGTAAGAATTTATTACCAATTGGAAATGTTGAGGTTGCTAGGTTGTTGCCTATGCAATAATAACTAGTGATGGAACAAGTAGACAAAAATATAATTTGAATGAATGAACACAAGCAAATGTTGGTATATTTTAGTATCAAGCTACATTTGCAAGGCCTTGCGTAGTGAGGAATCCAGAATAGACTCATAATACAAGCTATGATTTAAGCCTAGCCAATCACTTGATTGTTACAACCTCTCTATCATACATTTAGAATGAACTCCTTCACCAAAATAAACCTTTCCTCAAGAAAGCATAAGAAAGTAATTGATAGAACAATTTTAATTTCATGAATTTGCACTCAATAAAGTTTTTGCAATGAACGGGAATGTGCACATTGAGTTCTTTTATCTTCCAAGGAGAAATAAAGCTCCAATACATAAGCTTTTGGAACGTAACTTCGTCCAGCTCAAAATGACCAATTCTAATCTTGAATGAGTCGTCCATATCAATTATCCTCAATTTGTTGATAATAATGATTGAAGATATATCACATATAAAGTCCAATCCATATCTTCTTAAAATAAGGGAAGTTAATCTCTAGACTTTTGGACTATAATATATTCTACTTCCCTTTTAACAATTAAATTATCCTTTTTTTTACTACACATTTATTTTAGTATTAAATTTACTACATCTTATATCATAAAATACATGTAAAATATTGCCAACAATACATAACATAAAACTATCTAAGACTTGTTGTAATGTAAGTTGTGACAAGTGTAGATAATAAGTTACACTAATAATATATTCATAAAATAAAAAAATTAATAAAAATAAATTAAATCATTACTATTGTAAAATATGTAATTGGCAATTTCGTGCCAAAGGCAGTGTCCCCTCTCTGGTCACCAAATCTATATGGTGACAATTTCTATATTTAAAGTGTTGACAATTTATTGAATGGTTTATATGGGTTATGTTGATCACTATTTTTTATTTGATTATTAAAAGGAATATTCTCAACAACTTGTAATAACTATTTAACACAAACTTTACGTTTTAGTCTGTTCAATGTATGTAATCTTTTGTAATACGGAATGGTATTATTTTGTAACATTAAAACTTTCATGCCTATTAAAATTTTATATGTGATATTTTAAATTGAATTTTTTATTTCATTATACCAAACATATATTGTTTGCGATATTCATATCATATATAATATTTAAATTTAATAATTTAATAGTAAGTTATTTATCGTCAAATGAAGCCAATGTTGGATAAAAAAGAACTTGTACAAACCCAATCTAGCCATTTTGAACTTTTTTCAATAGTATTTCCAACAAGTTTTATTTTGCTTTAAACATACATATATACATACTAATTTTCTTACTACGTGCCATGATGCATGAGTCGATTTTGCGTATAATTTTTTGAAATATAATATATTTATAATATTATAAATATAATTAATTCTTTAATTTTGACTATGAGGATGAAAAATTGAAAGAGGAAACTGTTATAATATGAAAATGTATAATTCATGGTTTGAAATCGTAATATATATGATATAAATAATTTTACCCGTTAATAATTAAATATCATTAAATCATTTTGTAAGCTTGTTATAATTTTTATGAATGATGTACAAAATTATTTAAAGCATATTATTTTTTAAAAAATATTAAAATTTATAAGATACAAAATAGGTACTTCAATATAATATAAAAGGATACAATTATTTATTCTATAAATAAATACTTGAATAAGTGATAATACTATTCAATAGTTCTGCACTGCTCTAAGTATAGTTCTTTTTTGTAAAAAGACTCACTACTCAAATAAATCTTCAAGTTCCAAATAATAATATGTTAAAAAAAAGAGTATGCAATTAGTAAATATAATTTTTTCAAGTTTGTGACATTATTATAATTTTTAAAATATATTACTGTTAAAAATATTTAAACTTCATATAAAATTTCAAATATATTTTTATTGATTTCTAGAGAAAATATATTTAAAATTTTAAAATTTTAGCAGTATTTGAAAATTTTTAAAAAATTGAGTATTTACTGATATATCTATAACAATAGTTTTAAATTTTAAGTAATTTTTTAAAAGATAAATTATTTTGAATTAATTTTATTTTAAATTTTAACGATATATCTTTAATTACATTTCATAAAAAAATAATGGATAATTAAAAACTAAAAAAAATAAGAGAGCGCCACTTTTTGTAAATTTAATCGTAAATTTAATGTATGTAATTTGTTATATAATATAACCCCACTAAAAGGACGCACAACAAAAACACTCAACACCATACATATTTATAAATAATATCAATTCTTTTTAACCTCTCATTGGTAATGCTTCTGGGGTTGTTTCTTGATTGCTAGTTTTCTAGTTTCAAATTAGAATATGAAAATTTAAAGCATTTATTAACTAGATAGAAGGTTTTTAGTGCGAAAATTTGCTTACAACTAGAGAACAATAAACCAAACTTCTCAGTTGTGCTTGAGGCAGAAAAGGTTGCAAATCTTAGAGAACTAAATCATCCTCAAAGATAAATAAAAGGTTAGGGTTCTTGACACCATTATTAGAATTGAAAACATCAGATGCTTATTAGACCAGATTCTTCCTTCATTTGTCGCAATCTCCAACGCTTGTCTAACTTCATATTGCATACTGAAATATAAGAAAGATTAAGTTTCTATCAGTATATGTAATGGTTTAGGATGGAAAGGCTACCATGAATATGCGAATATAAAAAAGTTAATCACAGCATGTATTGTATAGACTATTGAAAATTAGATGAAAATTATTTAACTTTAGTTTATCATTATTTTTGAAAACTACTATGAGAATGTGTTTAACTAATTCTCAAAAAATACTTTTGAGAAGATAAAATGTTATTTTTAAACATGATATTGTAAAGTAAAATAAATGGTATTTAAAATGGTTAATATTATATTTATATGAAATATATAAACTTAAATTATAATAAAAATACAATAAATAGTTTACTATAACTCTCATATACGAAATATAATTTTTTTTATCTTTTTAGATGAATTAATATAAATTGTTTGTAACATTAAATTTACATATAAACATAACCTTATAAATCTAAATATATAATGTTATACAGTTTAAATAAATTCTAAAAATGTAAATGTAAAGAACTTACCTTTGTTGATGATAGATGAGAGGACATAGATAATTTAGTTTAAAAGTGATTTTTAAAAGTCAAAAACTAACATTTTAATTTTTCAAAGGTACTTTTCTCGATTTAGAAATTACTTCTAATTTGTAAAAGAGATAAGTCTAAAGTTATGACTTAAAAAGTATTTTTCAAAAGCATGCTACATGCAATCTTAATAAAGTTTTTAAATTGCTAGTAGATATATAAGATTTTGTCATTAGATTACTATGTCTGGTTGAACAACTTTTCATTGAACAAATAATGTGATTTTATCAAGAGTGCCAAATTTTGATAATATGTGTGATAATCTTAATAGTAAGTTCTGGTTTACAGACAAATACACATTCTCTCAAATAACATTCAGTTATATTGTTGACCTAGTTTTAACTTAGATAATAACATTGCTATTGCAATAACTTGAAAAATAGGAATTCAAATGTATTTAAAGGTCCAATATTTTTCACTTTAAAGATTATAGCAAATTTTAAATAATTTAAGCATGGTATAAATATTGTTGTTATTATTAGTGCTAGTAGTTGTTGGTGAGAAATAAGAAAGTGTTGGGCAGTCCCATCTCTAAGACTTGTGGATCAAAAGAGCTGGCTTCTTTCGTGTTTATATAGTAAATAAAATAATTATGAAATTTCTATTGGCAAGAGAAGTAAAATCCTTTCAACATAAAGAAGTGAATACCATTCGCAATAAGATAGTTAAAAATTGAAAGTGCTTCCATATATTAAACAAAGTTACAAGAGAAGACATATGATTGGCATACCTCATGTATCAAATCTTCACACTTGTAACGTGTTTCATGAGCATTTCAATTATTTCTTTTGATACCATCGAGGTTGATTTCGTCAAGGCTTTAATCCTTTTGTCAGTTTCCTCTTCAAGTCGCTTCACAGTATTATCAGAGCTTCCACTTGACTAAACAATATGATCGAAAAAGATAATATTGTAACAAGTACAACATATAAAACATTATTTTACAAGTTTTTATATATATAATATAATTATACTTATATGTACCTCAGAGATTTTATTCTGGTATTCAGCTTCCATTTGGGAGCGGAAGAGGGCAACATCCTTTTCAGCTTCTTCTTTGGCTTGCTTTAGCCTGGCCATCTTCACTGAGCAATGGCATAATTTAAATGAAAAATCAACATCCAAATTGATGTATGGAAAACATACAAAAAAATCTGAAAGAAAATAACAAAATTAGGTACTCAAGCAATATGTTTAGTTATAGTTTTCTCACGGTTTCTAGCACTTGAAACAATGTGCTGAGCCTCTTGCTCCGCAGTTAGCAGCATCTGAATGCCTCCTTGTCCTTTAAATGAATCCATGGTTGCCACCAAACCCACGATATCTAGAAAGAAGCAAAAAGAAAAGCAACCAAACTTAGAGATTGAACATACGTGACCAACTAAAGATCCAATTTATAATTAGTAGCATAAAATCATTTATCAAACTAGACAACAAAATTGCAGTTGTGCTCATTAAAAAACTAGCATCTTTATTCAAGTATCTAATGCCCCTTTTGGGTTTCTCTTAAGATAACAAACAAATTATGATAGGGATTAACCTTCTGAAATTTTCTGAAAACAACATTGGTTTATAATTTGATACCAACATCTTAAATATTCTAACATGCTAAAATTAAATTTCTTTTTAGAAATCGATTTTGTTTTATTCGAACCCCCAACATAAAATTCTTCTTTTCATCCATCATTTTTTTTCATTGATAAATAAAACAATCTTCTACTGAGATTTAAAGAATAAAAGAAAAGGTAGAGCCGGAGCTAAAGATATCATACCTGAATTATAAAGATAAATAAGGGAAGAAAGAATCAAATCCCTCTTAAATACTTCCATATCTTCTCTTACTTGGAATATCACTCTCCATAGTTAACGGGATTAGTTTTGGTTTATTTCCTAGTCAAAATATTTTAGTCCTATACGTGTATACATTCTATTAAGTTCATGAGACTAATTATCACTTGAATATTTTAACTTTGCCATAAACCCAAAATCCCTACTATATTCTTTTTTTCTAAAGCAATTAATAGACCCTTTATTTTTCATATTTTGATTAAATTAATTAGATTTAAACAAAAAAAAACTAATGTGTCCTTCAGTTGTCTATTGCATATACCAAATTATTGATATGGTATTGTTTTGTTTTATATGTCACATCAACAAATAAATATAATACATTTTAAAAAATAAAAATTTATGAAAAATTAAGAAGAATTGTAGAACTTCAAATATATTTTAAAATTTATTTTTAAAAAAATTGATAATTAAGAAAATTACTTAAAAAATAAAAATTTATTAAAAAAAGGTAAGAAATCTTCATCTTGAGTATTTCGAACACCGAAAACGACACTGTTAGCTAATAACAAACTTGTGTAAACTCCGTTTCTATTCTCAATCGTGAGGTGTAACGCATTGTTGCCATCTTTTGCGAGGGCATCAACATTAGCCCCTTGTTCAAAAGAAGCATGAGAACCTCAAAATAGCCACCAATGGTGGCTAAGTGAATCAGACTTCGATTCGATCGCGCTGATCGATTTGAGCTAGCTTTTTGAGGAAAAAAAAGAAAGCTAAAAAGATCAGCTCTTCACCGCATCCAGAAGCTTGGTATGCTTGAACATAATTGGTTTAATCTTTTGAGATTTGATGCTTGATGACTTATCTAATGCGTCCAGTAGGAAGCTTTGCGCAATTGGTTGGCTTAATGTTATTTTTTAAGTCCAACTTGATTTGGCTTCATTTATGTTAGTGATTGATCTAGTTTCCTTTACTTAATTATTTGTTGTATGAGATTGTATGAGCAATTGGTTGTTTAATAAAAATACAAAAAGGGATATTGTTAGAACAATTAAAATAGTTGTTGCAATTGTAAGTTTACAATTTTTATTTATAATCTTATATTATTTTTATTAGTTTGCATACTTGTGCGGTGAACAGACTGGTTGTATGCATCAATTTAAAAATATATAATTATTTTTTATAATGTAGTTTTCTTTAAAAAATAAACTCAAAATTCTTAATATTTTTATTTAAATTAAATATAGGCCCGCTTAACTATAATACAAAATATAGTTATTTTATAATGTTTTAAATACATTTTATATCATTTTTAAGAAATGAAAATAAAACGATTTTGAGAAATATATATGATATGTATCTTAATGGTGTATCTTTTATTCGCAAAAGAAAAAAAGAAGCTTGAATCAATTTGGTGCAAGAAGTAAAAATATAAAACAAATCAATATAAATTAAATTTTGTAGTGTGTAATAATTTTAATATATCTAAAGAGTGTAAATTGACTTTAAAATATAGTAAAGAAATTACTAATATATGAAATAATTTAATTTAAAGAAAAACATGTAATTTAAAATAAATTGAAATACAAAGGGGTGTATTTCTGAAAAGTATAAATTTCTAAAATAATTATTAATTTTTGTTTAAAAAACAGAAAAAAAAAAGTTATAGAAACAATTCTATAAAGGTCTCAAATCTAGTTAACACAAAATTCAAAGTGGAAGGATTAATGATGTAAATTAAAATTGCGAAAGTAGTTTAAAAATTATTGAGAAAAACGAAAAGACTTGACTGCAATTATTCAATTAATGTACAGATATAATTAAAACTAATTAAAAGTTGAAGGGCTTATTCATAAATATGGAATGTGAAGGCCCTTAAAAATCAACATAAATATGATGATGCTTTTATTTAATACTAGTATTAGTTCCCTTCTTACGCAAAGGTTATATATTTACACGATTTCTAATTAAATTGTAAAAACGAATTGTTTTAATTAACAATAAAAAATCACTTTATTTATCAAATTTTGCAACTTCACTTTTTCAATGTCGCGACTCTTAACCTCCAACGTCGTGACCCTGGTCATAGTCCACCTACAGTGATGATGAGTCTCCAAATTCCTCCCACGTACATATTCAGCTTTAATGTCACGATTTCGAGTCTTCAATGCAGCGACATTCTGAACAATCTTCTAATCTATGCGCTCGAGTCGTTTCTTACACCAACTACATTACTTAGAATTTATTAGGAATGATGTTGCTTAATTGGTCAATACATATCTTATAAGGCTTATTTTAATCGACAAAACATAAATAACAAATAAATCATAAAAATATTAAAATAACATTAAAATTCTCGATTAAAATGTCATTAAGTATCGAAAATGACTCAATTTTCCATATTAAATTATGGCAAATCAAATTCTCCCACACTTAAATGTTTGCTTGTCCTCAAGCAAACACACAGACTATAAAAGAACTTGATACAATCGTAAACCAACTAAAATTCTGATTAAGGCAAGTGCACCTATCAATTAATAGTATAGCTAATGTGAGTAAAGATATTGTCCCCACGATGACTAAAAGTACTAGTAATTACCTTTTTTCTATTGTTTAACCGAATAATTGGAACAATTGATTGATAATTAAAATTAACTAAATTAATTAACTATAAACGCGACAAAGAACAAATTAGGAAAATAATTGAGTAAACAACCAATAAGCGAAACAATACCTTGAACAATACCCAAGAAAGAATTCACCTAGATTTCATCTATCATTATCAATCTAAATTACACAATTTCTTTGCTTAGTATCTTGATATGTAGAAATCCCTAAATTATGCTAATATCTCTCTTTAAGAATAAGAGCAACTGACTCTAGGTTGATTAATTGAAATTTCTTTGTAATTAAAACCCTTATTATCGCATTAACTCTATCTATGGATTCCCCTATTAGATTTGACTCTAATCCGGTAGATTTATGTCGTCCTATTTCTAGGATTGCATGCAACTCTACTCAATTTCGCTAAATCTACTCTTAAACAGGCTCATTCCTCCTATGATTTAAGCACATCAAACATTGATCAATAATCTAGAAATATCAAACCAAGAATTAAACACACATAATTGAGAACAATATCTAAGTATTTATTGAGTAAAATAGAAATCAAACGACAGAATTCATCATAGGGTTCATCTTACTAAGTATTTAGAAAATTAGTTCATGTTTGCAAATAAAAATATCCAAAATACAATATAACCACAAGGAACAAAGAAATTGATAATAATCTACAAAGAAAAAAAAAGAATCTTCAATCTTGATGGAAATCTGCTTCAAAATCGGCTTCAATGGTGTTCTTCGAGTTGTTTTCTTGAGTATTCTATGACGACTCACTCCTATCTTCTTATTTTTGTCATATATAGGTCTCAGAATGCTTGAAAAACCTAAAAATCCCGTTTTTCCGCAGGTTTAGAGTGCAAATTGCGAAATCAACATAGCCTGCCACATGGCCATGTGGCAACCTGTGTGGCTCACACGACCATGTGGAAGGGGTTAGCCTGTGTGGCTCCTATAACTCACTCCGATTTTCGCTCGTTTTTCGCTCATTTTTCTCTTAAATGCTTTCCTAAGTACAAAAACATGAATTTAAAGGGTTAGTAGTATAAAATTCACCATTAACATAGAATAATCACCCAAAAACGCATTAAAAATGAGATTAAAACATGTTACTTTTAGCCCCTATCTAATATCCCTACACTTAGGTGTTTGCTTGTCCTCAAGCAAAATCCTCAACCCACATTCAAGTTAGCTTCCATCAATTTATTGCTTTCACTGATAATGTCTTAGGATAATCTAGAGATAATCATGCATTGGAAATTCACAATAAAATGACACTAAATAGCAAAAGCAATTCAAGCAGAGAATTTAAAGCTTTAAAAACATTAGACATCTCCCATATCTAAAAAATTATTTGAAATTCAAACTCAACAAGAAATAACATCCTCACTGAAGATTCACTCAAAGCACTCAAAGTGTTTAAGGTTCAAATAATATGCACTCAACAATCAAACGAGAAACGTTATTACCATATGCTTGCTTGAAAATCAAATCTCCACCACTATAAATGAGATGACACACCAATCAAGAGGTCTTTTCAAGGTTGTAATGGGGCTTAGGTTAAGGGTATGGAAAATGTTAGAAAAATCGATTATAATCGAGAGTCGAGCTAATAAACAACCTTAAAAATAAACAACAATTTAGGGATTTTATCGCATAAGCATATAAACAACCTCTCCACACTTAAGATGTACATTGCCTTCAATGTACAAATAATTATAATCACAGAATAAACACAATATCATAAGAGAGGAGAGAACTGAAACTGCCTTGAATTTGGATGATATCACCAAAATAGTGAAAACTGGAATCGTAGGAGAATATAAATGAAGTACATGTTTCTGAGAAAAATAATAAAAAAATAAAAAACATAAGATAAAGAGATTACAAACTAGAATTTTTTTTTGAAAAAACATAACAAAAAAGTACATAATAAAATAAAATAAAAGATATAAATCCAGAAAATAAAAAATAAATAAAGCAAATAAAAATAAATATATATGAATACAAAAAATAAAAATAAAAAATAAAAAAGGGCTTTGGGTAAGGAGGAACAAAGGAATAAAAATACAAAAGAAAAAAAAAGCTTTAAAGAGGAAAAAATAGAAAGTCATGTATGCCACACGGTAGTGTAGAATCACCCAGACCGTGTGTGATAAAATAATAGGTAAAAATAAGCTCATTATCCACACGACCTAGAACACGCTCGTGTATGACACACGACTGTGTGCGATGCTCGTTTGCTTATCTATGCCTGTGTGTAAGTCCGTGTAGGCCATGCAGTCTACCACACCTCCGTGTGACAGACAGTGTGTCTCACACGGTAATGTCTCTAGCCCGTGTAACTCTCTATGCCCCTGTGGGTTAGATTACAATTGAAAAAGATCAGCTCCAGTATGCACATGGCCTGAGACACGTTTGTGTGTCCAGGCCATGTGAATCACCCCAGATCGTGTAAACCTTTTTTTTTTAATTTTTTGAGTTTTTTTTATTTTTTTAAAATAACTTGAAATTAAAATGAATAAATAAGTAAAATAAAAACAATCGGGTTGCCTCTCGAGAAGCGTTTATTTAGAGTCTAAGCTCGACTTCTCAGTTCAAGCTAATGGTTAAGGTGGATCTAGGAGCCGAAGCGAAGCTGCTCCCTCTCGCTATCAGTATTACCACCAAAATAAAGTTTGAGACGAAGACTGTTTACCTTGAATGTGCCGTATTCAGGATGTGTTACCTTAATGGTTCCATATGGAAATATGTTTCTTGACTTAAGCTCTAAAGAGAACATTCATGTATCTGATTTGTCTAGCAGCACTTTGTCCCCAACTTTGAATTGGTTCGTCCTCTTTACATGCACACTATGGCATTGCTTAGTTATTTCTTTTACCATCCTTGGGTTCTCGTTAGCCTTTGTTCACCATTTATATAATTCATCGAGCTGCACCATTCGCTCTCCACTCGTCCTTTGATTTTTATTACCTTAAGATGGATACTATTCAAACACGTATTCATTAGTAAATTCCTGTAAAGAATGTAGAGCCACATGATTACTAACATTAATAGAATAACGAGTATCATCTCACTCCTTAGGAACTCTAACAAAATCACGTGCTTGAAGAGTAACCTTTCCATCACCTACACTCAGCACAAGTTCACCGCTACCCACATCAATAACAGTTCTGGCAATGGCTAAAAAAGATCGACCTAAGATCATGGGTACCTCAATATCCTCATCTATGTCCAATATAACAAAATCAATAGGGAATATAGATTTATCGACTTTAACAAGTACATCTTCAATAATACCTCTAGGATACCTAATTGATCTGTTAGATAAATTGAATATTCATCCTAGTAGGTTTTGGTTTTTCGAGACCAAGTTGTTTGAACGTTTTATAAGGAAAAATATTTATACTAGCCCCCAAATTAGCCAAAGATATTTCAAAATTTAAAATACCAATAAGATAAGGAATAGTAAAACTCTCTAGATCTTTAAGCTTGTTGGATAGTTTGTTTTGGAGAATGACTGAGCAATCCTCATTGAGCTCCATAGTTGATAAGTCGTCTAACTTATTTTTATTTGTTAACAGCTCCTTTAAAAATTTTGCATACTTTAGCATCTACAAAAAGGGCTTCAACAAAAGGTAAGTTAATATGTAATTTTTTCAAAAGTTTAAGAAATTTACCATATTGTTCTTTTATGTAGTCTTACTTTAATGTTGCCAAATAAGGAATTCGTGGTTTGTATTCTTTAACCACTAGCTTATGCTCTTTCTTAATTTCCTCAACCCCATCATTTTTCTCAATAGCTTCTAAATTTACCTTATTTTCAGGCTCGACTAACCCTTCCACGCTTCAAACAGTGATTGAGTGAACTGACTCCTTTGGGTTGGTTTCAGTGTTACTAGGTAAACTACCTTGCTGTCTCGCTGAAACCAATTTAGCAAGTTGTTCAATCTGATTTTCAAGCCATTGAATCAATGCTTGTTGATTTTTTAGAGTTGTCTCAATGTTTTGAAATCGAGTTTCTGATACCGAAATAAATTTAGCTAACATCTCATTAATGTTCAATTTATTTTCTTGCTGATAAGGTTACTGAAAACCCAGAGGGGTTTGTGACCTTTGATTACCTTGACCACCCTAAGAGAAATTTGGATGATTCCTCCATCCTAGATTATAGTTATTGGTTTAGGGGTTATTTTGAGGTTTGAAAATTTTCCCCATAAAGTTGATTTGCTCATGCTTCATGTTAGAACTGAAAGGTAAACATTCTAGATTGATCATCCCCACTCTAGTTGCATCACATTGCCTTAATGGATTCATCGTGTTATTGCAACTCAAACCATCAATCATTTTACTCAGTGCTTCCACCTGAATTTCCAATTTAGCAACTGCATATATATTAAAAACACTAGTTGCTTTAATCGGTTTTGTTGTCATGACTTGCCAGTGATAGTTATTTAGTGCCATCTCCTCAATAAACTATTGAGATGCCTCAAGTGTCTTATTATTCAATGTTCCTCCAGTTGCTGCATCAGTTAGCTGCCTAGTCGAGGGATTTAAACTGTTGTAAAAGGTTTGAACTCGTAACCATAAAGGTAACACATGATGAGAGCACCTTCTCTAAAGATCCTTAAATCTCTCACATGCATCATATAATGTATCCAAATCAATTTGAGCAAAATAAGGTGTTTCGTTTCTCAACTTAACTATTTTAGCCGGTGGAAAGTACTTCAGTAGAAACTTTTTAGTCAATTGATCCCAAGTCATGATAGAACTTCGTGGAAGTGAATTCAACCACTATGTTGCCTTGCTCCTCAAAGAGAATGGAAACAACTATAAGTGTATGGCATCATCAAAAACACCATTAATCTTGAATGTGTCACAAATCTCTAGAAAGTTAACCAAATTAGCATTCAAATCTTCATCTTGCAATCAATCAAACTGAACATATTGTTGTACCATTTGAATTATGTTCGGCTTCAGCTCAAAATTGTTTGCAGCAATAGTCGGTCTAATAATACTCGATTCAGCTCCAATCAAAGTAGGCTTAGCATAATCAAACATAGTACAATGAGCAGGAGCTGCAGTAGGCTGCTGATTATTAGGATTATCATCCATCTCCACAATAAAATCCTTTACCTCTTGGTCGTCTATTAAAAACTGTTGACGTTGCTTTCCTTCTCTAAACCCTCTGCGATTTTTGTGACTAGTTTTTTCAATCTCATTGTTAAAAATTAACGGTTCTGATGGGTTTCCTCTAGTCATAAACCAAAAGAACCTATCAGAATCAAACAAACAAAAAATTAGAATGTAAAAAATAAATTAAAAACAAAAATATAAAAATTAAAATAAAATATGGTTAAATTAATAGAAATAAAGTTCCCCTAATATTTTAGTCCAGGCAACGATGCCAAAAACTTGATGCAGTCATAAACCAACTAAAAATCTGACTAAGGCAAGTGCACCTATCAATTAATAGTATAGCTACGGTAAGCAAAGATATCGTTCCCACGAGGACTAAAACTATTAGTAATTACCATCTTTCTATTATTTAACCGAATAATTGGAGTGATTGATTGATAAATAAAATTAACTAAATTAATTAATTACGAACGTGACAAAGAACAAATTAGCAAAATAACCGAGTAAACAACTAAGAAGCGAAACAATACCCATGACAATACCCAAGAAAGAATTCACCTAGATTTCATTTGTCATTATCAATCTAAATTACGCAATTTCTTCGCTTAGTATATTGATCCGTAGAAATCCCTCAATTATGCTAATATCTCTCTTCAAGAATAAAAGAATCTGACTCTAGGTCGATTAATTGAAATTTCTTTGTAATTAAAACCCTTATTATCACATTAACTCGATCTATAGATTCCCTTATTAGATTTGAATCTAATTTGGTAGATTTATGTCATCCTATTTCTAGGATTGCATTCAACTCCACTCAATTTCGCTAGATCTACTCTTAAACAGGGTCTATTCTTCCTCTCATTTAAGCACATCAAACATGGATCAATAATTTAGAAATATTAAACGAAGAATTAAGCATACATAATTCAGAACAAGATCTAAGTATTTATTGCGTAAAATAGAAATCAAATGACATAATTCATCATAAGGTTCATCTCCCTAGGTATTTAGAAAATTAGTTCATACTTGCAAATAAAAACATTCAAAATATAATATAACCTCAAGAAACAAAGAAACTAATAATAATCTACAAAGAAATCAAAAGGGAATATTCAATCATGATGCAAATCTACTTCAGAATCGGTTTCAATGGTGTTCTTCGAGTTGTTTTCTTGAGTATTCTATGACGACTCATTCCTATCTTCTTATTTTTGTTATATATAGGTCTCAGAATGCTCGAAAAACCTAAAAATCACATTTTTCCATAGGTTTAGAGTACAAATCATGAAATCAACATGGCTTGCCATATGGCCATGTGGCAACTCTTGTGTCCAGGCTGTATGGAAGGGGTCAACTCTTGTGGCTCTTGTAACTCGCTCCGATTTTTTATTTTTTCTCATTTTTCACTCCATTTGCTCTCAAATGCTATCTTAAGTATAAAAACATGAATTTAAAGGATTAGAAGCATAAAATTCACCATTAATAGTGAATAATCACCCAAAAACGTATTAAGAATGAGCCTAAAACATGTTACTTTTAGCACCTATCAGAACATGCAACATGATGACCCTTGAGTGTGCTTAGTGAAGAAATTCAATTGAGGATATATACAATACAAACGACTCTTCTATCATGGAACATTGGTATGACACTCAGGGAATTCACAACTTCTACAATAAATAATGAGAGTTCAAAACGACTACAACATGAACAAGTTAACAAGTAATCATACACACAGTTTCTATCTATCATTCAAATCCATCAAAATTCACTGCGCAAATATAGTATTTATACTAGAAGAGCCTAAAACAACATTTCCCATACAAATAACATGATAATCATCCATAAATCTATTTGTTAAGGTCATATAGGACTTCTCGGCTTGTAACGTTCTGAGGTTGAGGATCATTTGGTTGAAAGCTGAGAATAAAAAGGATCCGTTTATCTAAAAAAATAGGTGTGAATTCGGTATAATATTTATAGCTATAAATATCACAAACCGGGTTGATTTTCAAAATATTTATTTTCCAATGTGCAAGAAAACTATTTTCGAACCAGATTTTTTCAAGCAATTAGACCATATGAAATTGTTGAAAGAATGTGTCCGATTGCTTACCATTTGACTTTGCCATCAAAGTTGCAAAATATTTATAATGTGTTTCATGTGTCAACACTTTAGAGGTATCGTTACGATCCTTCTCAAGTGATACCCTTAGAAGCGGTAGAAGTGCAACTTGATTTGAGCTTGAGAAGTGAAGGAGTTAAGGAAAAAACGTGTGCCATTAGTGAAAGTCTTATGGCGAAGGCATAGCATCGAAAAGGCTACTTGGGAGCTAGAAGAGTTGAATTGATCGCTATATCCCCACATATTTTTAGGTAAATTTCAAGGACAAAATTGTTAAAGAAGAGAAGACTTGTAACAACTCGCTTTTAGTTGAGGTAAAAAAATGCGATTTCGAAACCCAATTCTGTAAATCAAGTCTGTGAAATTATGAATAGAAGAATTTATGTATTTAGCATGAAAATATTCAAGAAATTAAATAGAGAAAATTATTAATTTTAGTTCAGGGATTGAATTGCAAAAGTGCAATAGCTATTGAATTTTAAGTTAAAAAATGCTTAAGGATTTAATAAGTAATTAAACTAAGGACCTTAGAAAAAATTAACTATTATTAAAGTATATTAATAGGATGAGATGATGACATCCATTCATCTTGACCAGTTTGTTTAATTATAACTAATCTTATATCATTAAATCATTAAAGTTGATTAATTAAGCCTAAGCAAACTAATAATCTTAGTATAAATAGTAAGTGATAGTGGATGAAATAAAAGCTATCATCATCTTCTTTCTTTGGTCATCCAATTGAAGAAGAAAAGGGAAGGAAACTTTAGGTTTTCTTTAACCATTGTCATCCACAATTAATTAAGGTACTCAAGCAATTTTTTTGAAACTTTTATAGATTTGTGATCTAATCAGTTTGATTAAGTTAGCTCATGCATTAGATTTCTTAATTTGATAAGTTTATACAAATTGCCATTGATGGAAGTTGATAAATTAAGCTTGTAACTTAGATTTTACTAGCATTATATTAGAATATAGTGAAATTAGCTTAGATTTAAAGGTTTAGTTGATTTTGACATTAAGGACTAAATTGAATAAATTGAAAGTTGTTAAGAAATTATGCTATAGATTAAAAGAACAAGGTCCCAAATGAAATAATATGAAATTTTATTTTGATTCGATGTTAAAAAAATATGAACATTTCAGATATAAAGAATAAAATGAATAAAATGTAAACTATGTTTAATTGTTGTGTTTTCATGCATATTTTGGTGAAACTCTATAATCGAATTATCATATGTAGCTAAAGATGACGCTGGGTTGTCTCAAGATAAAAGAAAGACGAGGGTCGTAGACAAGTAGCTATCCCAGTTTATGCTTTCATGATTTTTGGTTCAATACACATATAGGCTATTAAGTATTGACAAATGTCATGTATGATATTGTCTCATGATTAGTATGTTTATGTAACACCCCTTATACGGTCCAGTCATCGAACTCGAGCTATGGAGTGCTACAGTTAAAGCCGGAACTTAACACATTCAATTTATATCGATTATTTAAAATAAATATGAAATTTCTTCATAATAACACAATTAACATTGAAATTAAAAATGAATAATACAATTATAATCAATTCAATGGATAATCACCAAACATAATTTTAGTCGAGCCTTTTACTATCTTATGTATGCTTTAATATCAACCTAGAATTTAACTAGAAGTAATTTGCAATATTTCCAAAATTACAGATCAATTATATCATAAACAAATCTTTCAAATGATCAATTATGTCATAAACATTCAAATATTATGGTATACAATTAAATTCAAGTCTTTATCAAATATTATGGTATAAGGACATGTGAATGTAGTTTTTTCTTGGTTAGTAGAAGCTATGGCAATCTTGTTATACCCTGAATAACCATCCAAAAAGTAATAAAAAGCTTTTCCCACTGATCTACCTAACATTTGATCGATGAATGGAAAAGGAAAATGGTCCTTCTAGGTTGCTTTGTTGAGATTTTAGTAGTCCATGCAAACTCTACATCCTGTGATAGTACGAGTTGGAATGAGTTCATTGTTGTCATTTCAAACCACAGTAACACCCCTTTCTTGGGTACACATTGAACAAGACTTACCTACGAACTATCAAAATTAAGATAGATTATTCTAGCATCAAGCCATTTGATAATCTCATTTTTAATGACTTCTTTCATAATGGGTTTCAATCTTCTCTGTTGCTCGATAGAACTGCATTGGCAATCCTCCAATAAAATCTTATTCATGTAGATGGCTGGACTGATTCCCTTGATATTAGCGATTGTCCACTCCAGTGCCTTCTTAGATTTCTTCAAAACTTCTAATAATTGAGCCTCTTTATCAAATGTTAATTCTTCAGAGATAACTACTAGCAACGTGCTATTGTCTCCCAAGTAGGTATACTTCAAATGTAATGGGAAAGGCTTCAACTCTAAAGTAGGAAGGTCCTCTATAGAAGGTCGATGAGGTTTAAAAGAATGCTTTGATAAATTTAAAGATTCAAAAATCCTCTTTGCTCCATTTTCAAGTTGTTTAGCCTCGATCAATTCATTAAGTTCTTCAATCAGTTCCACTTTATTCAACTGAACTAAGTCTGTTATCATCAGAATTGTTGTAACAAAATTCTGCCAATTCTTCCTTCGCTGTTGTGTCAATAATCCTAATGGCATGACAATTTTCATCTAGATCTACACACTTCATGGCATCAAAAACATTAAAGGTTATCTGCTGGTCATTAACTCTCATTGTTAATTCACCTTTCTGTACATCAATTAATGTTCTACTAGTGTCTAGAAAAGGTCTTCCAAGAATAATTGGTACCTCTTTATCAGCTTCACATTCCAGAATAATAAAATCTACCAAAAAATAAATTTTTCAACTCTTACCAACACATCTTCAATTTTACCTCCCAGATGTGCATAAGAATGATCAGCTAGCTACAGCGTGACAATTATAGGTCTCGCCTTTCCAATTTCCAATTTCTTGAAAATAGACATAGGCATTAAATTTATACTTGCAGCTAAATCACATAATGTCTTACCTACATAATGATTTCTAATTGAGAAAGGAATAGTAAAACTCTCTGGGTCCTTTAATTTTGGTGAAAATTTGTTCATCAACATTGTTGTGCACCTTTCAGCTAGAGCAACAGTTTCAAATTTCTCTAGTCTGTGCTTCTTTGACAATATGTCCTTCCTGAACTTTACATAATTAGAAATTTGCTCCAATGCTTCCACCAATGGTATGTTGATATGAAGTTGCTTCAGGACATCTAATAATTTTTTTGAATTGAAAATCTTGCTTAGACTTCTAAAATCACTGAGGAAAAGGTGGAGGTGGCCTTCATTCAACTTGTTGAGGTTGTTTTGCCGTGGCATTTTTATTGGCAACACAAGCTGATTTTGCTTCAACATTTTTTTTTTTGCTCTTCTTAATTGTAGATTTCTCCACTATTGGTTCTGAATTCACCTTATGTGTGAAATCTTAGCTATCTTCTTCAATAGTGGCATCATTAATAACTCCAGCTAGTTGAGTATCACTTCTAAGTGTAATAGCCTTGCAATGTTTTTCCATTGAGATCTTGAATTTTCAGTATCACTCGGTAATGCTCCTTGCGATCTTGAGCTTAATGCATTGGCATTTGTCCTACTTGGTTTTCTAAAGCCCTTAAAGATGCAGCTTGAATCTGTATTACAACATCATTTTTGGCTACGTATTCCTTCAATAGAGCTTCCATAGATGATGATGATGAAATTTTCTGAACATTTTGCCTTGGCATAGGTTGATTGTCAAACAACATTACTGGAATTTCCCACTCATTGATTACTCTAACTGAAATTAGGATGTTGTTTCCATCCTAGATTGTATGTATAGGAATATGGGTTATTATTTCGATTGAAATTTCCCATGTAACATACTGAAGTTGGGTTCAATGGGTATTCATCAAAAACATGATCTTCCCTACAATAAACACATGTCAACTTTGGTGCTTTCATTTCCTACACTACAGCTAGTCTCTTCAATGTTTTAATCATATTAATTAATGATGATACCTGAGCTGTTAATGAAGTGATCAGATCAAGCTTTATAGCTCCAGCAACTCTTCTGCCAGTACCCACTCTTTTAGTTGGATATTTATAATTATTGTTAGCTATCATTTCCAAAATTTCATATGCCCCATTATACGATTTATCTAGCAAAGTCTCATTTGTAGATGTATCAACTACCATCCGTGTATGTGTGTTTAGTCTATTATAAAATAACTCTATTTACGTCCAATGTTAGAAACCATGCATCAGGCATTTTCTAACCAATTCCTTGAATTACTTCCAAGCTTTATACAATGTATCATCTTCAGATTACCGAAAAGATGTAATATCGTTCCTCAATTTGGCATTCATGTTTGAAGGATTGTATCGCAACAAAAACCTTTAACAAAGTTCATTCCAAGATGCCACTGTTCCTGACGGCAAAATATTCAACCATGCTCTGGCACGATCTCACATTGAATAAGGAAATAACTTGAGTCTCAGGGCATATTCAGGAACACCCTGTTGCCTGAATGAATCACAGACCTCCAAAAAGTGTCTTCAATGCAACTGCGGATCTTCAGTAGGTAATCCACTGGACTGTCCTACTGTTTGTAGCATTTGAAACATCACTGGTTTCAACTTAAAATGCTGAGCTTGAATATATGGCTTGACAATCCCTGGATTCAAATCATCCATGATTGGTACTACATGTTCTCTGATGGATCTGTCGCTATCATCTATCACATGAGGAATATCAACATCCCTACCGTTCGGATATAATGGATCTTCTCTACTTGGATCATTTCCAATCCTTTCCATCTTTCGCAATTCTTTTCTCCTTCTCAAGGTTTTCTCAATTTCAGGATCAAAATAATATTCTTCGTTCTCAAGAATACCTCTACTCATAAACTAGAAAAAAAACCTAAAAAAGAATAAAAAACAACTAAGTAAGCTTAAACTAACAAAATTAAATAGATAACAACGAACAATAATTCATAGATTTTTGCTAATCCCCGACAACGACGCCAAAAACTCGTCACGTGTGAATATATAATGCAAATGTGTAAGAATACACTTCGACTCAAGTAATAAAGTGATTAGTGATTTCATTTCCACAAGGATCGGAATAAGTAAAAAGATGGTTGAGTTATCACTATAAACTATACTAATTAGGCTTACGGTAAAGTAACAAAATAATGAGTTGAAGTGAAGTATTAATGTCTGAAATAAAAAAAATCAAATAATGAATAAAATATTGTGGCAATTCTACGAGAAAAAGTTGAGAGAATTGATGTTACTGAATGGGAAGGTTGGAATTACTTGTATTATATCTTAATAACATAATAATGTCATGGCAAAATCCTGACCAAATTACTATTTAGAGAATAACTATTGTATTCTGCTTCTTTCAAGAGCTAGAATTAAAGCTATCATTCTCAATCTTTTTACTTCTATAAGTCTCAAGAACAATACCTAACAATATTCTTTCTTACTCTGTACATATCACAACTCTATGTCTAGAGTGTTACGAGTATTCGCTCAAGTACTCACTCGTATCATTCGATTACAAGCCAACTTATTTAACCTTTTCAGAATTAAATCAAGTCTAAGGATATACCACGTATTCATCTATGTCTAAAGTTTGCATGCATATATTTAAAATAATCTAAACCGAATAAAATAGTAGATCTACTCAAAATATCACCATGAACATAAATGTATCAAGATAGATCCAATAATTCCAACTCAAATGAAATTAGCTCATGGGTTGGGATTTAAAATCCAAAATTAGAATAACATTCAACATCATCATTAACAGTTTAGAAATTACAGAAATTAATCAACAGAATAAAGGTAGAACTGTGGGAAGCTTTCGCCAGTCCAGCTTTCACTTTAACGCTGCTGAATCGTGCAAGACCCAAGGTTAATTGCTCGTTCCTTTCCTTGTGTCTCTACTCTCCTCATAAGCTGCTACCCTCACATTCTCTCTGGAATTTCTCATGAGTTTTCTGGAGAGAAATCTGCTCTCCCAATTCCCTCAAAAATCCTCATGTAAAATCCCCGTCCAAAATCTTCTTTACTTTTCTTTCTTTTCTCTTTCCTCTTTTGTAGGGTAGGTCCCCCTCTCTCATCACACTTTTCTCCCTCCCTTTCAAATGGATTTATCTGGTATACATCTAGCTAGTTGAGAGTGATGAGGACTGAGTGTTGCGTCAGCTTTTTCCTAGAATTGCTATGACATTTGTGTTGGCAATCCATCCAACCTTTTGCTATGGAAATATTTCATTTCCTTCATTCTCTTCTTCGTTCTTCTCCTTTTTTTCATCCTTCTTGCACTTGCTGCATACAACAACCAATTCCCTTATTCCCAATAGTAAAAGTAACATGAAATGACATTTAAGGTTCAATCCAAGCGTTATTATGCAATGTTCTAAAATAACCTAAAAATGCATATATATCTACTTAAGTACAAGTATTAAATCAAGCTTAGAGGTTCAAAATATAACTCTTTTAAGAGTTATCAGAAGCTTTATTCAATAGAGGACAAATTCTTCCTAGTTTTATTTATATTTTCTTGTCATCTGCATTGTCTTCTTTGATTGTTCCGAAGAAGAGAACGTTAATGAATGCTTTGCATGGGGTGGTAAATGTGAGACTCGAGTTTGGAAAGTAGAGAATCTAGTAAGCTAGTAAACTCCTACCTCTGTCTATAACCGTAAATTAAAGGAAAGATAAGTAAGAATTCCTGAAAAGCTCTTGTAAGGTACTGGATTTTGGATTTTTTAAGTTAAATACATTCGATTTTGTCTAAATTGTTTGGTAAATGTGGGTCCACAATTCATTGTTGTCTAAATTTATATTTAAAATAAGTTCAAAATGAGGATTTTGTAACTCAATTTAATTGTGAAACTTGGTACCTGGACCAGGTGGTAGGGTCGTGTAAAGGATGTTACAGTCACATTGACCATTTGGTTTTGGTACTTGGCAGGTTTGGGCCAATGATGTAAAAATTTGGGGAAATTGCCTTCGTAGTCGCGACATCCCCCTGTTGGTGTACCTTTTTCTAACAGTTTATACGATTACTATTTTCATATTTCATGCTCCATTCATGTAGATCATGCATGTCAAGTTTGGAATAAATTAATTATTTTTACTATTTGTTTTATGTAAAAAACTTTCAACTATTAAATGTATATTAATATAGACAATATTTTAGATTAATATGATAGAGATATCGAATCGATTCAAAATTTTAAATGCATGGCAGGTACAAATATATTAATAAGTTCAACAGTTGGATTATTAAAATATTAATCGTATAAAAAGTTATAGAAGGGTGTAAAACAACTTAAGTTTTACACAAAGATAAGTGGATCCCTCCCCTAAATAGAATAATAATTAATAAATAAATGATAAAGTTTTCCTTTTATTTAAAATTTATTTAATAAATATTTTTTGATAAAATGTATTGAACTACTCATAACCCCTCTCTAACCCTTAAATAGGAGGATAAATATATTTTAACACACTTGAATCCCCGTCCTCCTATATTGACAATAAAACTTACAGAGTTAATTTAATTTTCATTAAACTTTGGAAAGTAAGTGGGTGTTTTTCAAATCATAGGAGGTGCATAGATTTTTTTTAACAAATCTCGATTATTATTTTACAATTTGCATATATTGCATCAAATCATTTAAATGTCATAGACTAGACGTCACATGACAACATCTAAGTGACTTGTAAATGTTAATCTGAATATCCATCCTGGCCTCAAATAGTAGAAACAAGTTCAATTGTTAATCTTTTTGTTTTGTTTTAAGATGATTGGGTATAGACAAAGAAAAAATATTTTCATCATGGAATTGAGCATAGTAATCTCAACTCATGTGTTGTGATGGACTATGGACCATTTACAAATATATATCCTTTGTATGTTGTCTATATTACCAAAATGAATTTGTTGTGAAGTGTTCTTAATTATTCAAAAGCTTTGAAATCTTTTAGTTTGCATTTTTGTTGAAAATTAAGATTTGAAAATTTGTATGTTGTCTATATTACAGTTTTGTCTTTTGTCATTGGGATCTGACTCCCTTTATTTGATGATTTGGATCCTTCATCTAGGATTCAACAAATAAACTTGTTGAAACATGCACTTTCATTCCAAAAGTTATGCTTCTTCACCATAGACATACATGTCTATTCATAAAATGGGGTTTCTAACACCCCATAATACACATCCATTTCATACAATAATTAATTTTGAAAAATCACATTTAATTCTCTTCAAGATTTTTTTCTTCTTCCATTCTCTTTTGGTTCTTGGTTCATGTGTGTTCAAAACAAATTTGAATTGTGATCATGGATTAATTCAAATAACACATTGAGAGATAAAATTTAGGAAAATATTATGTTTGATCTCGAAGAATTTATGCCAAACATTCTTTAAATGTCTTGTCACGTCTCAAAACCCAGTCTAGTAGTTTTGAGTTAGTATGATCGGCTCATTAAATTGAGGGTTTGAGTTAGATACCAGAAATTAGGGCCGTAAGTGAGTAATTAAAGTATTAAAGTAACGTAGTTGGGTTTTTATTTTATTAACTAGCTTAAAACAAAATTTAATTTTGAGGTCTAATATTAAATAAATAAAAATTCTAATTGAGTAAGGACCTAACTGAAAAAGGTGAGAAATAAGGAGTGACCAAAAGGACAAATTGTCCAATTTTTGAAATTAGTCTCCTACAATGAGAACACCCACTGTTTATCCCTTCTTCTCAAAAACCCCCCAAATCATTCAAAATTTTTCCAAAACCAAAAATTAGAGATTTCTTTCAAAATTAATTTATTTCTTCAAATTTATTAACCTCCCAAACATCAAACTAACCCCCAATTTCAAACAAAAATCGCATTTTCTTCCCCAAATTCGTCATTATTCTTCTTGAGTTCAAATCCCGAATTAGAGTTGTAGATCTTCGTTTTCATCAAATTAAGGTAATATTCTTACTTTTTAGGGTTAAACAAAGAGTGTTGTAGATCTTCGTTTTCATCAAATTAAGGTAATATTCTTACTTTTTAGGGTTAAACAAAGAGTGTTGTTAATTCAATTTGAGTTTTAAACGATTATATGAAGATTTATTTAAATTTGATGTTTTTAAAGCAAGCTTGGATTAAAAAATGGCAAATCTCAAAATCTTGAGTAAACCTATGATTTCAAAGTAATTTTTTATTCATTCTAACCTAATTAGAAGGTATTTCACTTTAATTTGATAGTTCATAATCGAATTTTTAAGAATCAAGCATTTTCCCCTTTTACATGTTCTTGAAAGCTTGAATTTTTTTAGAAACTTTAGAACCATTAATTTAGGTGAAATTAATGGTTTAGATATGAAATTAAATGATATTTAAGATGTTTGAAATCAAAATTGAGGATTTAAAACAATATTAGAATGTCAAAACTTCAATTTTGGCAAAACTAGCTAGTTTTCGGTAGTGAGAAAGGAGAGGTTTGAATTGTGTTTTCCTTGTTTTTTGGTTGTGTTCAAGATTTTTTTTGATGATTTTGGAACATGTTTTTTATGTGTATAAAGTTTCAGATCAATCAGGAGCCACTATGAGCAAGTCTAAAAGCAAAGAAAGCTTGTTCGAACTTTCAGCTAGTAAATGAAAGCGTGATCAGTGAGCGTTAGGAGTTGTTGCTGGTATGCATGATTCATATTATTAATTGGGATCTTAGGATGTGCTTAAACCCCTATCTTAAGTTCCAAGAGTAAGCCTTTTTTGTACTTTTTTCCTTGTTGTTAAATTATACCTAAGTAAGATGAGTTGTGATATGTGATGCTATTGCAGTAGGTAATATATGATATGACATGAATATGATATATGATATATTGGTTGTAATGCACACATATGTGGTCTGATATATGATGACTCATGAGCATTATTATGGCACTTAAAGTGTAATTAAATGTGAATATGATAATATGCATTGTATATGAGTTTGTGATGTGAATTAATGAATATGAACAAAGATTATGTGCATTAAAACAGTAATTAAATATGTGTAATTCTTGATATTATGGCCTTGTAGTCTCTTGAAACCGTTGGATATAGTTGACATGTCATAGGATTGTGAGTACTTACCTTTGTGTCTTGTGTTTTGGGCATTGAGTCCTTGGGACAAGTTAGAGAGATAAGGGAATGTCGAGCTAAGTTCCATTTATCGGGACATGTTGGTGTGTTGGACAGTGTTTAGCTTAATGCTACACTTATGGGACATGTTAGACTCACTGAGCCATTGGTGTGATGGAGATCCGTTTATCCAATGTTTGGTGATAGAGTCCACTTTTATGTTTCATAATCTCAAGATGCCAAATTATCATTAATTGATTTTTATATGAGATATGTTGTGTGTAAATGCATGTGAGTAAATAAGCTAGACATGTGAGATAATGAAGCATGAATATGTTATTTTGACGTGATGAAAATATGGTTGTGAATCTACGTTAGTATGCTCTTGCTTAACTTATGTTGTTGTGTATGCTTTGTGGTAATTTTGAACATTCACTGAGCTAATTTAAGCTCAAACACTCCACACTAAAATTTTGCAGATAAATAGCACTTTCGGTGCAAGTGGAGCGGCAAAGAAAGTGATTTAAGCAAGGCATAACTTTTGAGTAGGTGGATTTGCGATTCTTTTGAATATACTGAATAAAGGCAATGTGGGTTATAGTTTATAGTTACAATTATTATTATCATTATTTTGGGATTACGCTTATGAACTGTTAATATGGTTTTTGGACTTTGGATGTGGAAAATTTTGATACTTAAGATTGATATTAGTAATGCATTCTATAGTTGCTTAACAAATATGTGTTAATATGGCATGTAGAATGGTTAAAAGATGATAGCATGCTTGGTTTAATTTGGCATTATTTGTATGTTGAGTAGGAATATGTTTTGAGCATGAAAAATGTTTTAACTTGTGAAATTTTAGCATTCTGGGTAAAAGTATCAATACGTGTTAATATGGCATGTAGCATGGTTAAAAGATGATAGTATGCTTGGTTAAAATAGATATTATTTGTATGTTGAGTAGGAATATGTTTTGAGCATGAAAAAAGTTTTAACTTGTGAAATTTTAGCATTCTAGGTAAAAGTATCGATACTCACACTGGATTTCAAAAATTTTCAAAAGGGTCATTATTTCTCAAATAATTCTATTTCTAATATTTATTTAAATGTTTAATTAATCATGATTACATCTCTAAATGTTGATAGTGGTAGTCATTGCTCTTATTTGAATCTGTGTATGCATGTGTATAAGTTCTGATAGTTGTTGTAGCAACCTGTAACTCGGGTCCAACGACCGAACCTTGTGATGGGTGATACATTTGGTAGTATAAGAGCCTAGGTTTTATAACACTCAGACCTAAGTTGTCAATATTCTGGACTAGGGTAACGTAACCCTTGGAC
Source organism: Gossypium hirsutum (assembly GCF_007990345.1). Classification (NCBI taxonomy): domain Eukaryota; kingdom Viridiplantae; phylum Streptophyta; class Magnoliopsida; order Malvales; family Malvaceae; genus Gossypium; species Gossypium hirsutum. Next base: position 24,710,294 of record NC_053438.1, on the reverse strand, counting down.
CTAGATTTTCATAGTACCTAGATTACTTGGCTTGAATATCTCTATTTGAAATTATTGTGAAATTACTTATTTTTGGGGATAGGATTGGTGACTTCCTCTGGACGTACTAATGTCTTGAGGAAAAATACTACACAAAATATATGAAATAAAGCAGTGTTTGCAAGTATACGGGTCAGGTTGTAATATAGTTACAAAGAAATAGGTAAGTACTCCGAGGATCGTACTCAAGGGAGGCGAGTACTAAATTAGTCCTAACCTAAACACAAATAGATCTAATTAGTACTTTAAATAAATTTATTACAAATGAACTAAAGGAAGATTTTTGGGGGGGTTATAAATAAAGGAACAAAATAGCAGAAATAAAAAGAACTTCAGAAAACTAATTTATAAACTTTATCAAATCTAGCTATAAGTGATTAGCTTGCTTTGGTGGTCATAATTAATTTCTATTTTGGGTTTCTATTCAATCAAATAGTTCTTAACCTAGCAGGATCTCTCAACCTTTCACTAAACTAATGAGTCAGTAAGAACTATTCATTTCTCGACCTGACAGTCCAAACCAATTTGGGGATAAGGTGTTCACGGATAAGCCATGCCAATTTTAGGTTAATTCCCAACTAAATGATTTCCTAGGGTCGTCAAGCCTAGGTTTTAAGTTCTTCCTCTCTCAAACAGTTCATCCGTTAAGAAAACCCTACATAGTAATCAGTTAGTCACACCTCCACTCCCTAATCCCCCATAAGAGGATTAGTTCCTCATGGATCTCATAAACACAATAAATTTGACAAATAATATATACATAAAGAATAAATCAAGAGTAAGGTTTAGAGAATCCTAAATTGTATTAATTGATGTAAGCACAAAATCCACAAGATTTGGATCGAATCTACAAATTAGCTTCTCCGAATAACATGAATAACAATAACTGAAATAAACCTAAACCTTAAAAAAGGAAAAACTGAAAACTAAAGGTACAAAGAAAAATTAGAATATTAAAAGTCATCATTAAAAAGTGGTTTAAGAGCCTATTTATAGAGTTAGGGTTGTCATCATCCTCAAACCTAGGTCAACTAACACTCTTGTGTTTAACTTTTGATTGTGCGGACCAAAACGCCCCTTGCTCATAAATATTTTTCGTATGATGTTAATGTTGCGACACCCTAGTGCCCCTTGCTCAAGCTCAGGGTAGCTTTAGGGGTGTGTCGCGACATCCCATGGCTATGTCGCGACACCAAAGGCAATTATGGCAATCCTTACATTCTGCTCCCTATATTGCAACCTCAAATTCCCTATGTTGCAACACAGCGACCATTATTGAGTTCATATTCCCTTGTATGGTCTCCTGCACACTCACTAAATATGTTAGTTTGCCTTTAAGCCTCATTCGGCCCGTAAGGTCAATAAAAGACTCAAAATACACTTTTTATTAAATGTAAACTAAACTATAACAACTCGACTAAAACATAATAAAAGTACTTGTATTCAAGCTCTTTTAGTGCAAAAACTAGTTTCATTTGACGGAAATCTGCTTCGAAATCAGCTTCAATGGTGTTTCTCGAGTTGTTTTCATGAATATTCTATGACATCGCTCTCCTATCTTCTTATTTTTGTCATATATACATCTCAGAATGCCCGAAAGACCTAAAAATCATGTTTTCCCGCAATTCAGAGTGCCAATTCGCGAAATCGAATACATTCGTTATACAAATGTTATTTAATTGATACCAATTCGCGGTCAAATCTCGACCTACCACATGACTATTTGGTAGCCCTTATGGCTCACACAACTGTGTGGAAGGGGTCAACTCATGTGGCTCTTGTAGCTTGCTCTGATTTTCCGATTTTCACTCATTTTTTGCTCCTAAATGCTCGTGTAAGTATAAAAACATGAATTTAAAGGATTAGGAGCATAAAATTCACAATTTACATCAAATAATCACCCAAAAACTCATTAAGAATGAGGTTAAAATATGTTGCTTTTAGCACTTATCAGGGACTCAATTAGATTAGTAATTATTTTCTGTAATTAATTTAATATTAATTTCTCCAATCTGCAATCCCTTGGATACGATCCTCGAAACACTTCCAAGTGTTTCGTTGTAACTAAACTATATTACAATTTGACTCGTACACTTACGAACACCACTGATTTAATTTATATATATTTGGTGTGATATTTAACTATAAACGATAACACGTTTATAGGCAGACAAGTTGTTGTCATCGTTACTGGGGATTGGGATGGTTAAATTTTTATTAGATTGATTACTGTAAAATAATATTAATCGAAAGATGAACGATCTAGATAGTGTTCTAACTTTTTTTAATTTATTTTATTTTATTTTTAGTATTTGAAAAAAATTAAATTTTTGAATTTTTGTAGTTAAGTAAATATTTTTATTTTTAATATTTTTAATTTCCTTGTTGGTTATCAAATTTAATTATGAATCTTGATTTTTATAGGTCAGCATGCGAACACTACAAATTGAGTTGGTTGTACAGAGATTCAAAAAACTAATGGAGTGGAGATTATAAAGATAAGAATTTTGAGTGTTCGGACGAACTCTAACCTAAGCCAAACAAGTATACATCTGAGAGGGGTGGAGATCCAACAAATCAGTGAAGTTATGATTGCAGGATTGGAGACTACAATTGTTCATCCAAACTCCCTTCTAGGTCGAATCTATATAAGTCATTCTCTGCGATCTTAAATTCGTAGAAATTTTAAAATGGGTGGACCAATTGGCAAAATCTTGCCAAAAGTAAATAGAAGTAGAGATTCCATTAAAAGAGATACTTAAACAACATTTAGGAACATCTGAATAGCTAACCAAAACCCCTCACAATTTGTATAATGATACGTCTGAATAAGAAAGCCGTAAACGAGAACTTCAAGGTAAATTGAAGAAATTGAATCAATTAATCGAAGTCTTTCGGCAAAAGTCTCAAGCAAGTACACCATTAGAAGAGGTCGTACATGACGTCTTCAATTTTGATTCGAAAGACCAATGTATCATCGACAACAAATTGGAATTAAATCATGAAAATCAACAAGATTTTGGATTCAAAAACGATATTGAATTGAATAGGACCGAGGAAATCTCTGATCCAACTAATATAGATGTAGATGTAGATTTAGAGGTGAGGAGCTACAACCGATTATAAATGAAAGTGTAGACGAGCTAGTACACTTACTAGCCATAACTGAGGAGTTTCCAATTGAAGAAATCAATAAGATCATCTCATTCTCGTTTGATGAAGAATATAAAGCTCGGGTTGACCAAACCTTGTGCGACATAGAGGTGATGTGGCTCGACGTAATAATACCTAGAAAGATAATTTGTGGTTGGCTCGGATTTGACACCAAGTGGCTCATGATATTGATGTCTCACCAGTCGAAGATAAAGCGACATCATTGGAATGACCAAGGATTCTAGTTTATATCATTTAACGGATGAACAAATGACGAATCAAAATCTCGAGAACTAGCTGAAAGTTCTTTTTAGGGGCATTACGGATCGTCCCGACTCCAAAAAAGGACTTCACTTTCAAATTTCATTTAATTTAAAATTTGTTTTTTGTTGTTTTTATTTTTTGTTAGATTTTAGGATTTAGATTTTTTTATGTTAGAATTGGAAGAAAATAGATTTCCAAAGTAATGAAGGAGTTAGAAGCAATTTAGGGTCAAGTACGAACAATCGAAAGACTTCGACACATGTGGAAGAAGTGCAGGTAAGGTTGTGTCATACCATACACATTCTATGGCGTGACATACACACTATGAAACAAACATAAGGGAATGAACTCACGTCGTGTTGTGCCACGCCTTCTTTCAGCATGACACGCAGGCCAATTTTGACAACTTTCTATTCTTGGTTCAAAGTGATCTTCAGAGATATTCCCCAAGTTGAACTGTAAGTCAAGCCCTAGACTGCTTTGATATATTGTCCTTATCAAATGATGCACCCTCCAAGCCTCCATAAGCAACCAGACACCTTTCGCTACACTCTTCTTCATGAATTCGCAAATTCTCAACCTTTAAACGGTTGAAGCTCTATGTTAGTGATCACCTATAAACAAATTATCATTTATAAAATAAATATAAAACCAAAAATATAAGAAGTAAGAATTAAGAATCAAAGTGAGTGTTTGATTCAAATACTTAGAAGGGTTATTATGTCATTTACAATTCCAATTTGGGAAATGGCTAGTCTTGACTATCAGTGCAGTTGACTCCACGAGTAGAGACATATATGTATTCATTAGTAGAATAATACATTGAACTGGATCCAAAATGAATTAATTTTGAATCCGTTTTCAATTAATTCACTTGTGGCGTTCATGGTGTGATTTACCTAAATCTTGAGTTAATCACTGACCATGCGTATGCAACTCATGTGCTTTAGTATAAGTGGAGGCTTATGCTCTAAAGATGATCGAGCCCATAGCCGGTTTGTCGGGTACATTACTTGTGTATGGCATGGCTTTACTTGTAACAGTGGAATTTATAGTTCAATTAAAGAGTTAATGATATCCTGTCATTAGCATTGTGTGGATTGATAAATATGGAATGTGGCCACGGGTTTCTTGTTCTCGAACGAGCAATTTATCACATTCATTTGCTGACAGTGATTATATTAATCATTAAGAAGACATAATGGTGTCAATAAGATAAAATAGGATTGTATTGAATGAACAGATTTAACTCAAAGGAATCAATGATATCATATGAGGGTAACACACACATGACGAGTCATCGAACAAAGCAGTTGGATGAATTGATTTCGTAAAGAGTATACAATAAGGAGTTTTCAGTAATGGTACTTGTTGTGATAGATTCCATAATTAAGTAATTGCGAATTCTTGGAACAATGTTTCTAGACATAATTGCAATAACTAGAGCCTAATTGTATATGTCTGATTGGTCTTTTCGCTAGCTCAACAAAAGCTCGATCAGATTGCATTTGAATCAAAAGAAAATTCTACAACTTTGGAAATAATTTAATTAAGTCAATTTATTCGATTTGGAATTAAATTAGGTGGTTGTGAGAATTTTTCAACTAGAGAATTTGATTAAATAATTTTCTTGAAAAATTAATTTGGAAAATCTAAGTGATTTTTGGAAAATCATTTTTGATCAAGCAAAATTAAATTAATCAAATTAATTAAAACTAATATCATATTTTTGAAAAATAATTTTCAAGTAAGACAATTGGCCCAATGGGTAATTGGACCTAATATCGTAAATTGAGCTTGAGATCGTAAATTGGGCCTAGGAGCCCAAAATTGAGATCAAGACCTAAAAAAATGATTGAATCGAACCCGATATGTGAAACTGGGCTAACTGTCCACTCGTGGTGGCTAGACCAGACTGGTCTGGTCGTCACTGAAATGGACCGAACCAGCAGTAGCTGAATTGGCTCAAGGTGCCGTAAGGGTGTTGCAGCTACATCTCCGAACAAGGCGGTGCTCGTAGCTGTGACGACGACGTCCCGATGGCCGACGACAGTTGGTCTTCGGTGGTTGAGTAGTAGAAGAGTTACACTCCTATTGGGACTCTACTAAAGAATTTTCATTTCAGATTAACTATTTCAAAAATAATATTATTTTTAATATTTTAATATTTAATTTAATTTAATATTTATCTTAGTAGTATTTTATTAATTTAATATTAAAGTGATTATTTTAATATTAAATTTAATGTTTATCTTGTAGATAAATATTCTATTATTTTAATAAGATTTAATATTAAATTAATATAGTATTTATTATATTAATTTAATATTAAAGTAATTACGTTTAATCATAGTTGAATTCTCTAAACTCTCCCTATATAAAAAGAGCATTGGGTCATTATTTTACACACACTTGAATTCAATAGAAAGTCGTAGAGAGAAATTTCTTTAAAGAGATTATTTCTGAAAATTTCTAGAGATATTTTTCTAATTTACAATTTGACCCAAAATTTTAGAGAAATTGTGAAATTATCCCATTGGTAATTTTTGTGAAAAAATTTTTGATTCGAAGCGAGCCCACACTCGGCAAACGTGAGCTTGAGGATAGCGGAGAAGACTACTTGGTCAAAGCGCTCATCCTAAATGAATCAAAAAGGTAAAATTTTGATTAATTATTTATTACTTTAGATATCACAACCAATATCTTATTTTGGAAAATTTGTAAATCTTTTTTTTCCCTAAATTTATGTTTCGTTGTGTTTTCCAAACTCGTTTTTCTAACAATTGGTATCATGAGTCAGGTTGTGTTCTATCTATAAGTATAAACATATAATCAAATTTCTTGAATTATTTGATTACATAGAAAGTGACATTCTTTAGATCTTATGCATGTTTTGAGTTATATATGGGAATGTATGTGATATTATATATTTTATTGCCGAGGTTGTGGTTCTTAGGAAATAGACCGTGGACTATCTTCTCCACGTAGGCTTTTTTTTTTTAAATTCATAGAATTATTGTGAGCTGAAAACATACATACGAATTAAAAGTAATTTTTCTAAAAGGAGTCCATGACGAGGAAAAGATGTAATGGAAATTGAAGACTCAAGGAATGTCTTGTGGCAAAAATTTATGTAATTTTATTTTCTAGAAATAGAAACATGAAAACCTTGACTGGCAATTTTATTTTAATTACATATCTTGTAACACCCCGAAAACCAATCATTCATCAGGCGCTACACTCTCAAGATCATCAGCTACCGCTCGGTCGGGGTCGGGATCCATTACTATAAATAAACACATTTGCAAATGTCAGAAATCACCACACTATCAAATAATCACATAAAATGGCATGTATAGCTAGACCCAACGCACTACGGTAGTCCTAGAATCGACTAAACCGTAGCTCTGATACCAATCAAATGTAACACCCCGAACCCGAGACCGTCACCGGAATCGAACACGAGGTGTTAACAGACGTTAAAAAAAATTTCCCAGACACCGCCAATCTGCGTACTAGTCGCTTTAAAAATCATATCTTGATTCAGAAACTCGGAATCCAGTTCTGTAAATTTTTCCTGAAACTAGACTCATATTGCCATCTACATATTTTTTCTAGAATTTTTGGTTGGGCCAATTATTACAGTTTATTAGTCAAAGTCTCCCATGTTACAGGGATCGACTACACTGACCTTTGCGCATTACGACTTGGATATCTCCCTGTACAGGGCTTCAATACTGATGACGTTTGTTTCTATAGAAACTAGACTCAGAGAGGAATCTATACATATATGGCTTGACTCCTAATTGTCTCTGGTTAATTTGTAATGAATTTCCAAAGTCGGAACAGGAAATCCAGAAACTGTTCTGGCCCTGTCTCACAAGAACCTGAATATCTCTTAACATACTGTCCGTATGATTGTTTCGTTACTTTCCTATGAAAATAGATTCATCAAGGTTCGTTTGCATAATTTATTCACTATTTAATTCCATTCCTACTATTTTTAGTGATTTTCCAAATCTACATCACTGCTGCTGTCAGCTTCTGCCTTTAAGGTAGACTTTACCTATTTCATAGTTTCCATGATTCAACTAGCCCTTTTTGCATAAATAGCACAATTTATGATAGTGATTAACCATTCCCATGGCCAATCCTTTTCAAGCATATCCACACCTCTCAATAACCATATCCATACCAAATGATTATAACATTATACTCAAACATATATAAGCCATTTTCGCATGGCTATCCAAAATTATACAAGTCCAAAGTGTCCATGACCCACAACGAACGGGTAGTCCTATACATGCCATTTCGAAGTTCAACCAAAATTGTACCAAAAAGGGGGGCTTTGATAGTGTGGGCGACTTCGACTTCAAAATCCCGAGTCTGATAGCTGGAGAACCAAAATCTATAAAATAGAGGATCAAAAAAACGGAGTAAGCAATTTATGCTTAGTAAGTTTTGAGCAAGGAATTCCAGCACAACAAAAGTATAGCATTCATATAGCTAAACGGATAATTTCATATGCACAAATTTTCGATATCATACTTGCTTCACATTACCAACCCTTATGTACAGACACAAAAGATCAACTTAGCCAAAGGCCGGTAGCTCGTTTATCAACTGAGCGAATACTTATTTGTAAGGGCTCAACTAAATTCAAGCACCTACGAAACATACCTCAATGTTGGGATGTTTCTAGAGTATTTACTGAAATTTTTACAGCAAGATCATTCATTCCCAAATCACGTACCTTCGGAATTTAACCGGATATAGCTACTCATTCAAATGCCTTCGGGACATAGCCCGGTTATAGTAACTCGCACAATTGCCTTCGGGACTTAACCCGGATTTAGTAACTCGCACAAATGCCTTCATGCTTAGCCCGGAATTAGTATCTCGCACAAATGCCTTCGGATCTTAGTCCGGATATGGTCACTTAGCACAAAGCCTTCGGGACTTAGCCCGGACATCATTCAAATAACCATGCACATTTAACAGTAAATCATGGCACATTCGTATTTCATTTTCGTTAACAAAAATCAAACACAAGACACTTATCATTCTTGCAATTTCGGCTCAATAGCCACACACAAAGAGCATGATTTTGATTTGCTTAAAACATGATCTAATCAAATCATAATTTAAGCTCTTTTACTCAAGAACTTACCTCGGGTGTTGTCGAACGATTCCGATAGCTATTCGACCACTTTTTCCTTCCCTTTATCGGATTTAGTTCCCCTTTGCTCTTGAGCTTAATTAAACAAATAAATTGATTTAATCATTTGAGCATCGAAAAGAGGAACACAAGGCACTTAGCCCATATTTATACATTCTACAAGTATGGTCACTTGTATTGACTAAACACCCTTTTGTTTCAAGTTCAAAACTTGGCTAATACACACATATATACACTAGTAAAGCATCCTCTCCCTTTCCATCAATTTAACACATGCATTACTCATTAATATACAAAAATTATATTCGGCCTTAGCACACAACTTGCTAGCCGATTCTTCTCCATCTAGCAACCAATGCACATATGTGCTTACTCAAAAATGCTAAAAAGAAGATTCAAGAATCATCAATCCACCATCACATGCATCATTAACAAGCTTCATATTTAGCATGCAATGGCATTAACACAAAATCTACCTAGGCCGAATATCATCCCCATGACATAGCAAAGATTTGAACCATGGGCTAATTAGAACTCAAGCTAGCAACTAAAAACATGCATGAATCTCATGGCACAACCTCAAACATACCTTGATCTAGATACAAGTATGGCCAAGCCTCCTCCTAATTCTCTTCCAAACCAAACATGAAGCAAGAACTCCTTCCTCCTTCCTTAGATTTTTCGGCCAAATGAAGATGAAAAGGATGAACAAAATTTTCTCTTTTCTTTTCTTTAACTCACGGCAATGGGGGGGGAAACAACCACACACTTTTTTTTGTTTTCATCATATTCCCTTTCATTATTTTATGCCCATGCTCCTTATTTTATTTTTTTCCACCCATGATGCACCAACACAATATGTCTATGACATGTCTTGCCCATCACACTTGGTCTACCATGCTTGTCATGGCCGGCCACTACTAATTAGGGGGGAATTTGACATGCAAGTCCCCCCTTTTTATTTCATGCACTAATGGGTCCTTATGCTTCGACCTATCACATTTCAAAAATGTCACACATAAGTCCTATTGACTAAATTCACATGCAATCGACTAAATCGAAGCTTGAAATTTTCACACATTCATAATTACATATTCTAGACAATAAATATCACATTCAAACATTTCGGTGACTCGGTTTAGCGGTCCCAAAACCACTTCCCGACTAGGGTCAATTTTGGGCTGTCACATATCTCATTATATATGTTTTATAATTGTTTATAATATTTATATTATGTTATAATTGTCATATATATATATATGAGATGATCCACAGTTGATCGTTTAAAAAATAATAAGTGTGGTAATGAGAAAATACATGTGTTGTACTATTCCATTCACTGCTTTAGGTTATTCGATAACTATGAGAAGTATGGTAATGAGAAGGTGCATGTCTAGGATAGCTCTGGATAAGAAAGGCTTGGTTTTTAAGCGGTCAAATTTGACTCACCTCCCTTTCCTAGGACCCTAACTAGTGCAGTTCACCTTCACTTCTTCGATTTTTCCCTTAAAAGAAAAACTGTGGAGAATCAAAATTGTTTGTTTTTATGATTGATTAATTCTTATGAATAAATGTGAATATTATAAAATTGTCATAGCATGCCATGCATATATTGGAAGTATGTCATTTAGATTAGGTAAGAATGCCACTAGGACTATTGTCTGATCATTTTTTAAATTTGGGATAAAAAACCTTGCATGTTTTTTAAAATATTAAATGAGGAAAGGTCCTTGAACAAGACCTATGACCTCCATTGATGGTCCCTAAGTGATAACATGATAAATTTTCGAGCCAATTGCTACCCTAGCCACATCCCAAGGTAAAATTTGTCCTGTGGGTTCACTAAATGGGATTTCCTTTTAAGGACAACTAATCATGCATTGTCCCAAGATGACTTTCAGAGAGATTGTCCCAAGATGACTTTCAGAGAGATTGTCTCAAGATGACTCACAAATGAGAGCAAGTTCATGATGGGTCTTGAGTCAATGGTTACACACTCAAGATCATCTCTTATTAAATAGTTTCCCAAGAAACGATATTTAAGTTAGAAATGATTGCCAAATGTTAAACAAACGTTAGCTCATGTGGAGTCTTGAGAATTAATATTCATGAATTGATTGGATGTAATCCATGTTCTTGCTAGTTAATCATAGGACCTTAAGGTGACATGGTTGGTGGGTGTGAGAATAATTGTAGCAACGAAAAAATATTTTTTTTATGGTTTTAATAAGACGCATGCAATATACTGCATTCTTGATATGTTGTTGAAATGAAAAATATTTGCTTAATACAAATATAGTAATTAGTGAATATTTATTTTTTTCAGTTCAAATATGTCTCCTACTCCTCTTATTAGCATTCTTACAGAGAATAGATTAAATGGGGATCACTTTCGAGAATGGAAACAAAATTTGCTGATAGTTCTCAGTTGTGAGAAACACAAATTCGTTCTTGACAAAACGTGCCCTCTTAAAGCTCAACCCAAAGCGAGAAATCGCTGAAGAGATTCTGACTTGATTGCTCAATGTTATGTTAGTGAGCATGATTAGTGTGTTGCAAATGTAACACGAGAATTTTCGTACTACTAGAGAGATCATGAAAAGTTTGGAGGATTTGTTTGGAGGCCAAATTGTATTGGCTCGACAATCTGCTATTACAAATTTGATGAATTCTCAACAAAAAATCGACACTCCAATCAAAGACCATATTCTTAAGCTTTTGGGATTCTTTACAGAAGTGGAGGACAACGGGCTGAACTAGACGTGAACACTCAAATTGAAATAGTGTTCGAATCCTTAACTAAGGAGTTTGCTAGTTTTAGGGTCACAACTTAAGGAATAAGGCGCTTACCTTAACTCAGCTTATGAAAGAATTACAATCCTACGAGTTGATGTTGAATGGTGGTAAGTCAGTTCAGGAGAAACTTGAACAAACTTAGCTGTGGGCCCCTCGTCCTCTAACGGGAAGTAGAAAGCTAAGGGAAAGAAAAAATCAACAAAGTCTTCGGTTCTACCTCGTGTGATAGAAAGAAGGCTAAGAAGTTAAAAAATCCTAAAAAGATCAAATGTTTCTTCTGCAACAGGAAAGGGAATTTCAAATCAGACTGTAAGGAGTATTTGGATTACCTATCCGAAAAGGGAAAAGGTATGAAACTCTCTGTGGTTAAAGCTTGCTTAGTGAAAGAATCAATTGACAACATGGTTCAGTGAAATGAGAAGTCTACGTGACAAGAGCCTCTCTTTGCTAACCGAAGATGGGAGCTATGTTTCAACTGAATCAGTGAGAGAATTTAATTTACACTTTGATAATTTTAGGAAGATTATTTTAAAGAACGTATTTTATGTACCTCATTTTAAGAGGAATTGTTATTCATAGAAATCGTTCTTTAATCTGTAATGGATGGATAGAAAACAATCTCTACTTTATCAAACCAAATAACTACTCGATGCTTCCAACTAAAATAGTGAAAAAAAAGCTTAAAACTTCTCACTCTAATAAGGTGTACCTGTGGCACTTAAGACTTAGTCATATTAACGAAGAAAGAATCACTAGACTCGTAAGAGATGGTCCCTTAAGTATGTTTAAGGAAGCTAATCTTCCACAATGTGAATCTTGCTTGGAAGGTTAAATGAACAAGAGGTCTTTTAATGTGAAAGGTACGAGGGCCAACCAACCTTTAGAACTTGTGCACACCGATGTATATGGTCTTATGAGGATCAACGCCCAAGGAAGTTGCGATTATTACGTGACTTTTATTGACAACTATTTTCGATACGTATATGTGTATCTAATGCACAGAAAAAGCAAAACCTTTGATAAATTTTGAGAGTTTTGTATGGAAGTGGAAAGACAATTAGGTTTATCCATAAAAAATCTTCGGTTTGATCGACATGGGGAAAACTTGTCCAATGAGTTCTTAAGATACCTCATATAGGATGGGATTTTATCCCAATTGATTGCATTAGGCTCTCCACAGCAGAATAGCGTAACTGAGAGAAGGAATAGAACCTTGCTTGACATGGTTCATTCAATGTTAAGTTATTCATGACTTCTTACTTCCTTCTGGGGATCTGTGATACAAATGGTTTGTTAAGTCTACTTGTAAGACACCTTATGAACTGTGGTATGGAAGGAAATCCGTTTTAAATCACTTTAGAATATAAGGTTGTCCAGCGGACGTTCTGGATATAGATGCAAAAAAGTTGGATGCACGGATAAAATTGTGCACATTTACAGGATATCCAAAAAGAATATATGGAGGATTATTCTACAATCCAAAAGATAATATGATTAAATTTTCTACTCATGCTACTTTCCTCGAAAAAACCTACATGGATAACTTTAAGCCTTGAAGTAAAGTAGTACTCGAGGAACTTTCAGGAGTAGTACAACAATCACCAAGTTCAATTCTCGAGAAAGTTGTAGAAAGACCTTCAAAAGGTCAACAACATAGGGGAATTTGTTGTATTCGGAGACTCACTTACGAGGAGGCTATGCAGCACATTAATTCCAAGCTCTGGAAACAAGTCATGGATGCCGAGATGGATTCTATGAAATCCAATACAATGTGGGAACTTGTAGACTTACTGGTTGGGATTAAACCAATAGAGTGCAAGTGGACCTACAAGAAGAAGAGAAATGAGAAAGGGAAAGTGGAACCACACAAAGCTAGACTTGTAGGGAAAGGTTACACATAAAAAGAAGGCATCGATTACGATAAGACCTTCTCTCCGATAACCATGCTCAAGTCTATCTGCATACTCTTATCCTTTGTCACCACTCTCGATTACGAGATCTAGTAAATGGATGTCAAGAAAACATTCTTGAATGGCTATCTTGATGAGACCATTTACATGGCTCAACCCACTAGCTATGTTGTCAAAGGAAAGGAGTGGAAAGTTTACAAACTGCTATGATCTATTTATGGACTTAAGCAGGTGTCCCGCTCATGGAATAAAAGATTTGATCAAACGATCAAGACTTTTGGATTTGAGAAAAATGCTGATAAACTTTGTGTTTATAAACGTATAAAGGACAAAAAGGTGGTCTTCCTCATTTTGTATGTCAATGATATTCTACTTATCAAAAACGATGTAAGAGAATTGTCATCAATTAAATTGTGGTTAGCTCAACAATTTAGCATGAAGGACTTAGGTAAAGTTAGTTATATTCTTGGAATTCGAATCCTTAGAGATTGAAAGAATAAAATAACAGCTCTATCTCAAGTTTCATACATCGATAAGGTACTAGAACATTTTGCAATGACCGATGCAAAGCCAGGCGTTCAGCTGACTGCATCAAGTTTTCATCTTTCTTTAATTGATTGTCCTAAGACAGCAATAGAAAGAGAGCATATGAGTAAGGTTCCATATACTTTAACAGTTGGAATCCTTATGTATGCGATGCTTTACACACGTTCAGATATTTGTTTCGGGGTAGGAATGGTTATTCAATATCACTCAAATTTAGGTATCAGGCATTGGCAAGTTGTAAAGCATATATTAAGGTATCTTTAATGGACTAGGGATCATATGCTTGTGTATTCTAGGGAGAACCTTACTCCAATTGGATACACAGACTCAGACTTCCAAACCTGTAAAGATTCAAGGAAATCGACGTCGGGAAGTTTATTCGTTTTAGGCTGTAGAGCCATAGTATAGAGCAATAAAACAAACTTGCATTGCTAACTCTATTATGGAGGCCGAGTATGTGACTGTTTCTAAGGCAATGAAAGAAGCAATATGGCTTCGAAATTTCTTAATCGATCTTGAAGTCATTCCTGGTATAGAAAAAGGTATAACACTGTATTGTAATAATAGTGTTGTAATAGCTAATACTAAGAAATAAGAAGTCACAAGAACATGAAACACATTTATTGGAAGTATCACTTGATACAAGAGACAATAGTCGAATGAATTGTAGATGTGATGAAAGTAGCTTTTGAAGATAACCTTTCGGATCCATTTACTAAGACTCTTCTAACTAGGAGTTTTATCAAACACGAGAAGATATGAGAACGCAAAACATGACACATTTACTTCACTAGGGCAAGTGGGAGATTGTTGGGAAATGTGCCCATATTGTAATAAACATGTAACTATTTTCTATTTATTTGAACGATGAATAAATAAATAAAGTTAATTTCACATTTCACTATTATGTCTTTTGTATTTATGTTTTTTATATTTTGCATGCATAGCGAAATTGTGACAAACAAATATTAGCTCACTGATTGTCTAAGTTCACACTAAAGATAAGTGGCATTGTAAGAACGTTTACATTGCAAGAAAGATAACTTACTTCAGTAGATAATCTAAATAAGTCCGTAATCTGTAAAAGAATCAAAGTGAGCATTTGATTCAAATACTGAGAAGGGTTATTATGTCGTCAACAATTCCAATTTGGGAGATGGCTAGTTTTGGCTATCGGAGTAGTTGACTCCACAAGTACAAACATATATGTATTCATTAGTAGAATAATACATTGAACTATACCCAAGATGAATTAATTCTAAATCCGTTTGTGAATTAATTCACTTGTGACATTCATGGTGTGATTTACCTAAATCATGAGTTAGTCATTGACCATGTGTATGCAACTCATGTGCTTTGATATAAGTGAAGGCTTATGCTCTAAAGATGATCGAGCTCATAGCCGGTATGTTGGGTACATGACTTGTGTATATCATGGCTTTACTAGCAATAGTGGAATTCATAACTCAATTAAAGAGTTAATGAGGTTCTCTCATTGGTATTGTATGGATTGATAAATATGGAACGTGGCCACAAGTTGCTTATTCTCAAACGAGCAATTTATCACATTTATTTGTTGATAGTGATCATATTAATCATTAAGAAGACACAATGGTGACAGTGAGATAATTGTATTGAGTGAACGGATTTAACTCAAAGGAATCAAGGATATCACTTGAGGGTAACACAAATATGACGAGGTCATTGGACAAAGCAGTTGGATGAATTGCTTTCGTAAAGAGTATACAATAAGGAGTTTTCAATAATGGAAATAATTTAATTGAGTCAATTTATTTGATGTGAAATTAAATTAGGTGATCGTGAGAATTGTTCAACTAGAGAATTTGATTAAAGAATTTTATTGAAAAACTAATTTGGAAAATCTAAGTAATTTTTGGAAAAACTAGTTTTGATCAAGTAAAATTAAATTAATTAAAAATTAATATGATATTTTTGGAAATTAATTTCCAAGTCATACAATTGGCCCAATGGGTAATTGAACTTGAAAATTGGACCTGAGATTGTAAATTGGACCCGAGAGCCCAAAATCGAGATCAAGACCCAAAAACTGGTCAAATCAGGTCTGGTATGTGAAATTGGGCCAACGGTCCAATCGATGGCTAGACCGGACCGGTCAGGTCGTCATTGACCCGAACAGAATCGATAGTAGCCAAATCGACTCGAGATGCTGTAAGGGTATCTCACGTACATCACCGGACATGGAGGTGCATGCGGTTGCTACGGCGATGTCTCGGTGGCTAGCGACAGCTGGTCTTCGGTGGTTGAATAGTAGAAGAGTTACATTCCTACCGGGACTCTATCAAAGAATTTGATTTCAGATTAATTCTTCTAAAAATAATATTATTTTAATAAGATTTAATATTAAATTAATATAATATTTATCAAGTGATTAAATTAATATAATATTTTATATTAGATTAATATAATATTAGATTAAATTTAATATTAAAGTGATTAAGTTTAATCATAGTTGAACTCTCTAAACTGTCCCTCTATAAAGAGAGTCCTGGGTAATTATTTTACACACACTTGAATTTAAGAGAATGTTGTAGAGAGAAAATTCTATGAAAAGATTATTTCAGAGAATTTCTAAAGATATTTTTCTGATTTACAACTTGACCCAAAAGTTTAGAGAAATTATGAAATTAACCCACTATTAATTTTTGTGAAAAATTTATAATTCGAAGCAATCCCAAACTCGGTAGATGTGAGCTTGAGGATAGCAGAGAAGACTACTAGGTCAAAGCGCTCATCCTAGCTGAATAAAAAAGGTAATATTTTGATTAAGTGTTTATTACTTTAGATATCACAACCAAGATCTTGTTTTGGAAAAAAATTTAAAACTTTTTTTCCCTAAATTTATTTTCCATTGCGTTTTCCAAACTTGTTTTTCCAACATTATTAGGGTTGTTAAGGCTGACAGTTTAAGAAAACATAATTTATACCAATTAATTCATCTCGAGAAATCCTAAATCCTCCATTAATCATCCTCATCCACTCGTTAATCTTCTTTAAGGGATTTAGCCACTCATGTTATTCATAATCTCATCTTCAACTGAATAAACCATATGAGAAACACAACCGATTCGGAGAAGAAAAAAATTTGAATAATTGTGGGTTGAATATCGAATGGGGAATGAAATAACAAATATCTAGATTGGAATAATGAAATAAAACAAATGCAAAGGAAAATATGGAGTAAATTCTTTAATTAAATAAGCAAATCCTTGAATTAAAACTAATTCAAAGAGAAAAAAAAAAGAAAGTATTTAAAAAGCCAAAAAGAAAATAAACTAAAACTAATTCTAAACTATTAGGGTTTTTGAAGGCATCTAGGACGATTTAGTTGCATCAATCCCCTAATGTCTTATTTATATAGGCGTTGGTAGCCCAAATTAGATCTTTGGAGCATCCTAGGTCTTCATATAAGTTTGATTGCGCAGATGAAAATATCCCCGGTGAACTTGGGCAACACGTCGACCTTATGTTACCCCATGCAAGGGGTGTGGCACGACATGACACCAAATTCCTACCTTGTGTCATTCATTCTATGCCTTGACGTCCCATGAAATTTATGTATCACTCAACATTTGCTTCCACATCAATTTTTCCTTTATATCTCCATCCTACACACTCAATTAAACCAATTAGCATAACCTAAGGCCAATGGAGACCTATTGGGTCACAGCACCTACAACATGTGTTAAAAATTCTTATTTTTATTAACTTTCTATCCTAAGGCCTAATTACTGAAAATGAAATACAATATCCCAAATTGATTAAAAAATGAAATACTTATTTTTATTAACTTTCTATCCTAAGGTCTGTCTCAAATCAGTATCATTCAGAGCACAGATTCTCCCACGAAAATAGAGTACCCTATCACTGTTTAGTCCAAAATCCGTAGTACTACCACCCTCAATCTACCGGAATCGAAAACCCAACGACTCATCCTCTAACTACTTACCCTTAATCTACTCAATCCATGACGACTTAACATAAAGCTCGGCTAATAAACTACCATGATCAAATAAACTTAGGCGAGCAAATATTGCCCTCAAATCAGTCATAGCCCTACGACTCAGTGCATCAGCCACCACATTGGTCTTCCCAGGGTGGTACTCTATGGTGCAGTCATAGTCTTTAAGAAGCTCAATCCACTTGCGCTGCCTAAGATTAAGTTTCTTCTGAGTGAGGAGATACTTGAGGCTCTTATCATCAGTGTAGATGATACACTTCTCACAATACAAATAATGCCTCCAGATTTTTAGTGTGAATACCACAGTGGCCAACTCCAAGTCATGCGTTGGATAATTCGCCTCATGGGTCTTAAGCTAACGAGACGCATAGGCTACCACTTTACCATCCTATATCAACACACATCCCAAGCCAACATGTGATGCATCACTCTAAACAGTGAACTCCTTTCTAGGCTCTGGCCGTATCAGAACAGGGGCCTCAGTCAGTACAATCTTGAGCTTCTCAAAGCTCTCTTGCTGCGCATCAGTCTAGTTAAACGGCACACCCTTATGTAGCATCTTAGTCAAGGGTGCTGCAATCAATGAAAAACCCTCTACAAATCGTCGATAATATCCCGCCAGTCCCAGAAAACTGCGGATTTCAGACACGTTCACTCCAACACAACCTCAATCTTTCGAGGACCAACTTGAATCCCCTCAGCCGAAACTACATGACCAAGAAATGTCTCCTCACACAGCTAGAACTCACACTTACTAAACTTAGCATAGAGCTATTTTTCCCTCAAAGTCTAAAGAACAACTCGAAGGTGTTCATCATGCTCATCCTCAGTTCTCGAGTAAACTAGTATATCGTCGATGAATACCACCACAAATCGATCCAAATAAGGTTGGAACACTCGATTCATTGAATCCATGAAAGCTACTGGTGCATTAGTCAGTCCGAATGGCATCACTAGGAACTCATAGTGACCATAACGAGTCCTAAACACCGTCTTATAAACATCAGCCTCCTCAACCCTTAATTGATGATATCCAGATCGGAGGTTAATCTTGGAAAAAACCAAAGCTCCTTAAAACTGGTCAAATAGATCATCTATCCTCGGTAGGGGGTACTTGTTCTTAATGGTCATCTTATTCAGTTACCGGTAGTCGATGCACATCTGCATGGATCCATCATTCTTCTTTACAAATAATACCGGTGCTCACCACGGAGACATACTAGGGCAGATGAACCCACGATCCAATAACTCCTAAATCTAAGCCTTTAGCTCTGTAAGATCATTCAGGGCCATTCAGTAAGGGGCGATAGACATCGGAGCTGTACCAAGAATGAGCTTTATCCCAAACTCCACTTCACAATTCAGAGGTAAACTCGGTAGCTCCTTAAGAAAGACGTCTGGAACATCCTTTACTGTTTTGATATCCTTAACTATAGAGTCCCCAAAATCTGAAACACTTATATAGGCCAAGAATACCTCACATCCCTTACGAACCAACTTCTCCGTCACCAGTACAAAGATCACATTACATAAGTAGTTTCAACGTTCTCCAATCATAACTACCTCCATATCCTCTTCGGCAATTTTCGCCTTCTCGACCAGGGCAGAAATATCTCACTCCCTCTGCGGGGCTATCAGAACTCTCAAATTGTCTCTAACGCCATCCTCAAAGCGGACACATCACTCATACTCAGATGCCACCATACCTCAAGCATAGCGGCTCAGTCTCAGAAACTTTGCCTCATACTCGGCCACTGATCGATCCCAGTGTAAGATTCAAAAACTCCCTCCTATGTGTATCCATATAACTAGCTCCGACATATTTCCCCTGGAAGGCGATCTTAAAGAACTTTCAGGTCAGATGTTCGGGCTGAATGCCCTGCTTAACAGTCGGCCACTACTGATAAGCCTCATCCCGCAGCAGCGAGACTACACCCTTTAATTTTTGCTTAGGGGTGCAATTTCGATCATCCATGATACTTTCCGTGGCCTTAATCCAGTACTCGGCCATATTATGGGTGACCCTAGTGACACCCTTGAAGAGCTCAGCTCCATTGGACTGGAGTCGTTTCGTAACCGACCCTCAGCCCCTAAATCCAGTATTGGGCCCAACAACCCTCTCCAAAGTCTTTAGCATAGCCTGGGACAATACATCGTCCCCGGCCATACGATCTTGAGACCCAATCTCAATAGCGGGTGACACTGGCATCTCATTCGTATCCAAATTTGGCAGGCTGCTGGATACCTCATGTGCTTGTGTTTATTACAAGTTTTATCTGGTATTATAAGTTTTATGGATCAATTACAGTTTCAGTGTTTATTAACAAATATTTTATGTAAAACAATATCGGTTATTCAGAGTTCATTTTCGTAAATAGCTGTCTCACTATAGTTTCCAGTTTCTCTACAATTTTCAGTATACACTAACTAAAGTGTTTTCAGTACAGTTTACTACCTATAGTAGTTTCAGAATATACTATCCATAACAGTTTCAGTTTAAAACAAATCATAGTTCAGAATACTTACAGGATCGACGCCGAAGACTCAGTGTACCACCTACTCAGTAAAAACATTTCAAATCATTTGGAAATCAATCAATTTTTTGAAACCCAATTTTTATAAAACCTATAATCCACAGTCGAGTTTTGCAACCTAGCTGTGATACCACTAAATGTAACACCCCAAACCCGGCCTAGACATTATGCCCGAATCTGGCGATGTCACATGGAATGAGATTTGAAGATAAGATTGTTGAGTTAAAACTGTTACAATTAGTTAGCTTTTATTTAATTAAAAAAAAGTACTAGTTGATTTGCTTTAAAATTTGTCTCTTAGGGGAAGCTTTTGTAACCAATTAATTTAGAAAAAATCGTTTCTATTTACGAAAATCTTAGTTTTTAGAAAAACCCAGTTTTGTTGAGTTGCAGTTTAAAAAAATCCATAAAAATAGTATAAAGTCCCAAATTTAATACCAACCAGCCAATAGTCCAAAAGTTACATCAAAAACCCAAAATAAGTAATAAATTCTAGACATTAACGAAAAATAGTCTAAAATTTACGTGTGGCCACCGTCAAGTCCTCCGCTGCACTGACTCGTCAAGTCTGGGGATTACCTGTACAGATTAAATAGAAAAATGGTGAGTTTTTGCAAACTCAGTGTGTAATCTCCGCAGAAAACATGCATACAGATATTTAACAGCATTCAGTTAGATACAGTCGGGGGGCCTAGGCCCATCACAGAAATAGTTTGGGCCTTAGCAAGTTCAGATACAGTCTGAGAAATATATTAGGGCCTTGGCCCATATCAGATACAAAATGCAGATACAGTAAATTAGAATCCTACCCACCAGCCTCTACGCACCATCTCCGTCCAACCCTACACACCATGTGGGGATTAAATCAACCCACCCATCCCTACACATCATGCTGTACCGAAATGCGACACATAATCAGAAGGTTGCAGCTAAGCTGCCAGATAACAGGCTTAATAGCTTTTTAGACACTTCCTCCAACTATCAACCCACCCCGATGCAATGCAACATGCAAAATATGTCATGCCATTATGCAATTAATAGTAAATACATTTAGATATCATAAGTCATGCTCGGTATAAAAATCAGACAGATAGATCACACATATAAGGGTCTAAGTAAAGCTTACCGACCCTACAATAGGTCCACAGTCGACCTGGGCGACCCGTGCAACCTTACAGAACTTTTTAAAAAAATGAGCTCACACGCCCATGTGGCCTGCCTGTGTGGGCCCACACGTCCGTGTGGCCCACTCGGCCCAAATTGGCCTTGGCCGCATGATCCATTTTTAATGTAACACGTGCTAGCTAAATATTCATATATGTTTTCACTGTTTACTTATATGTTCCTTCAAAGCTGTCCACTTGAGTCACTGTTACTAAATTATTTATATCTTGAGCTACAAAATTCCAAATTAAGGTCGCTTGCTGTCTTTGAAACTAGACTCAAATACCTTCCTACCATAAAATTTTCAAAATTTTTGGTTCAACGAATAAGTACAGTAAAATCTTCAATCTTACCTTTGTTCTGCTGTTTGACAGCTTCGACCTTTCTTTGCTAAAAATTAATTCTCTTAGTAAAAAATTTGGATGATGTTACTATTTGTTTCTATTGAAAATAGACTTATTAATAATTTAAACATGTAAATTTTAACCCCTAATTATTTTTCTCTAATTTTTGACGATTTTTCCAAAGTCAGAATAGGGGAACCCGAATTCATTCTGACATTGTCTTACAAAACTTATTATATCTCACGATTTACAATTCAATTACTTACACCATTTCTTCTATGAGAAACTAGACTCAATAAGCTTTAATTCCATATTTTTTTCATCCTCTAATTCGATTTCCAAAACTTATGGTGATTTTTCAAAGTTAGCCTACTACTGCTGTCCAAACAGCAAGCAATTTCGACTTTTCATCGAATCCCATTTTCTGCGTTTGGGTACACACCTGGTTTTGTTTGATACTAAAACAGTCCTCGAGCACTTCAAAGCCTATAACTAAACAAATAACACTAATTTAATATTACATAACGTGATCCCAAATCAAACTCGTATCGAGGTTTTAACCCATAAGCAACTAAACATTACCTTCAATTGATGAACAGTAATTCTCACACAAACTAAGACTCTGATTGGTGATTACGAGCCCTTGAATCCTCCCCTAATTGGCATACACAAAACACTTCAGAAGAAAGTTAACAAATGGAGACAAACCACTTATCTAAAACTTATCGAATGATCGCAGACAAACGTGGAGCGACACAAGGCAGAGTGGGAAAAGAAAAATCAAGAAGATGAAAGGTGAAAAAGAGCAGAAATTCGACAGCAATGAAGAGAAAAACAGCAAGAGGGTGGAGGGATTTTGGGGAAAGTAAAAAAGGGAAAAAAAGATGAATAGAATATTTGATAACCACCCCAATCTCTTATTTCTTTCCATCAAACTCCCCACTAAATTCACTACTCAGATTTTTACTCCATCTTAAACTCTCCTGGATGCACAAGCAAAAATAATGTCCACGCCAAGATTCAAACACAAGACCTTCACACCAACACTCTACTTATCCACCAGACTAGCATGCCCATTTTGTTAATTATTTGCCAACTTTTACTTAAAACCCTACTGACCAAAGACAGGATATCAAAATTTGCCCAAGTCCTGGCTTGAACTTAGGACCTCCCAGACACATCCAGAACAGATAACCACTAAAGCAGACAGATATTTTGTGTCACACATTCACAATACCCAAAATTAAAATTTTGGGGGCGTTACACATTCGTCTAGATATTTTACTAGGTTCGTCAATCCTAGTATACTAAGTTCTCTTAAATAAATACTTAATTTTAGGTTATTATCTTCTCAATCAATTAATCAGGTTAAACAATTAAATCATACTAGATATATATAAAGCACAAATTTATTCTAATATTTACACAAACATTCAATTAACAAAGTTAAAGAAAGAAATATAAATAATAGAATAAGAAAATAGATAGAGAATGCTTATTGAGTAATCGATGTAATGGCACATTTTTGAAACATTCTATGCTCATGATAGTCTCACTTTTGAATTATATCTTTCAATTAAGCAGACATATAAATAATTAAGTAAAAATGAAAAGTTGAATAAAAATCTGAAGAATAGTGTTTGGCTCCCCCAAAATCCCTCTAATTCAAGTTACAATGTCCCTTTATATAGGCTAACATTGAAAAACTAAAGTGCCTAAAATAACTTTGTAATAATTAGTGTTTGATTGGGAAAAGAGCACCTAGCCTTTGAAACCATGGCTGAGATAATTCAAGAAAACGTCACGTTGTCACGACGTCAAGTGCTCCCACATTGCAATGTCAACTATGTTGTAGCCCTTCCTCATGTTTGTCTTTAGTGTCATGAATCCCGTAGCCCGATGTCGTGATACTGGCTCCAACTTCGTTCTCGATGCTATTTTTAATTTATTTTTTATGTCATAATTTCCATACTTCATTGTCATGACATTGGCAGCAGTTCCAGCCCGAAGTTACATCTTTAGCTCCCAAATCAACTTGCATGACCACGTAACCTTATTAAATATCAAAATGTTAAAAAAAACTATAGAAAAACATAAATTACTACTTTGAATTTAAAAACACAAATAAACACTTAAATAAGAACCATGATCGTTGTTGATCAATCTGCCAAGTGAGTGTTTTTTTATTTCAAAATGTCATGCCAACAAATTTAATAGAAGAATTTTAATAATATTAACAATTGGACCTAAAAATTTGAAATCTAACAAATGGACTAAATTCCTAAAAATAAAAGTAAATAAACTAATTTTTAAATATAAGAAGAATATAGGGACTTAAAAGCATATTTTTAAAGAAAAAGAAATTTTTGGATTAACCCAATCTAGGCATGCAAGCCTACCTTCATGGTTCAAACTCAGCTCATTAAATGTCCAATTTTCAATCCCGCTATACAAAGTTGGGTAAACTACACTAGTAATCATTAACTATTAGTAATTTTTTTACCATTCAACTATGAAAAATTATAAAATGATCACTCAACTATTTGATTTTTCCTTTTTTAGTCACTAGTTGTTAGATGGCTAATGGAAATATGACATGACATCTTTTAAAATTGGCATGGTAACAAGTTCAACCCTAAATGTTTCTATATTCTATCAATTTAATCTTAATTCTTTAAAAAATAGGTCTTAATGTTTACACATTACCTAAATTTATCCTGTTTTACATGAAAATATAATTCAATACATGATGAGAAAATTAAAATATATTTTTTAAATTCTTATTAAATTAGATAATTCTCAAATACATTGATTTCGTTATACTTTAAATGGTTGAGAACTTGATATCTCTCGATGACAATTAATTCACTTTTTTTGTTTGTTTGAGTTGGTTGCCATTGATGAAGCAAATCGAAGGTTTTTTTTTCTTTAAGTTGTTAGACTTCAAATTAGGTTGAATTAATGAAATGGGTACTTTTTATTTTCAATGAATTGAATTGGCTAGTTTACAAATTTTAGGTAACTTTGTTTCTTGTTGTTGTTCTTCATTTTTCCATTGAGTTAAATGTAGGGGCAATGCCACAAAGGGATGAAGTGAGAACACTCTAAATGCTCATATTTACTAGTGAAATTCATCGCTTGATGTCAGTTTTGGCTATCGATAATGCAAGTTTACTCATGGTTATGTAAACCTTTCAATTTATCCACTCACTAGACTCAATTAAGTTTATTGCAACTTCAACTTTTGGAAGTTGATGATTCAAAAGCACTTTTATTTTCTTTTATATAGTGGGTTAATTGAACGAGTAGCAAGACTCTCTATGTTCGTTGGAGACATTAAAGCTAATGATGACAATAACAAGAGCAACTCAGTTGAATTGACTTCAAATGAATCAAGTACGGATTTTATGAAATTTGTGAAGAGGGAACTGACTATGATTGAGTCATCTCAACTACTAGTATTCAATCTAACGATAGAGAATTAGAGTATCAAAATTAAAGAATGAGAAAAAGTAAAAATGATGATATTAGGTTTTTTTGTATTTCTATTTTTAGTATACTTTTGATCAAATTTAGTTAATATTTTTTTAGTTTTTCAAGTGAGAAAGTCACAAAAATGCAAAAATATTAAATTACATAATATGTAAATATTGATGATTATATTTTTTAAAATAAATTCTAAATTAACATAACGTATAAATGTCTAAAAATTAAAATTATTACTATGTCAGTTTTAAAAGCAGATACGTTATTTTTCCATTAATCTTTAATTGATGGGTGATAAAAAATATATAATGACTATTTTATTATTTCTCATTTGAAAAAAAAGGAAACTAGTAATTGAGGGAATAGCAATGTAATTTAGCCTACAAGGTAACAATAGATTACCAAAAGAGCCCTCCGTTCACTACAGGAACCAGAAACAAAAGGAGTCAACTAGGGGTCAAGTGCAGTAGAGATTCAGTTTCCCGACAATGGAGAGTTTCGGGTTTTGTTTCCTTATGCTTACAATCGCAATTTTGGCATCACCCGCACTTTCCGATCTGGTCCTTTCCAAAGTCGATCGACGCGTAAGTTTTTATCCTTCTCTATTCAAATTTCCCAGCTTTCTAGGGTTTAATATTATTGATAGTATTCCTTGCGAGTTCATTTCTCTGATTGGTTCACGGCTGCTTCTGAAGATTTTATCCATCTGAAACATCATCTCTTGGGTTGATCTGAACTGCTACAATAGTTGTATCTGTAAAGTTTTTATGTTAAAAGCGTCCCTATGTGTTGCAGATATATTTGACATCACATATTGTTCGGATTTCTTCAACTATGAAGGTGCTTCAGTAACACTCACTTTTCTTTTCATTCTCAAATTGCTAATGCTTTCAACTCTATTATCTCTTTTCGGCTTTATTCTTTAATGTGCTGTTATATTGTCCTTTAGGTGGAGAATGCAGGTTCCGAAAAGGAGTCCAAGGTTTTGCTGGCTTTTCCTGAGCAACAAGCCAAAAATATGGCATATTTGATTGCTACTCCACATGAAGGGAAAGGGAAAGGAAAAAACCCTGTTGTTGTTCTCCCTGTTGAGGCTGCCAACCCAAAAGACATGCCTGCTGCTTTGACATTCTATTCAGTATCTTTGCCTAAGGGATTAGCTGAGGGTGATAGCTTCACTTTTGATGTCTTGGCCGTATTTACCCATGCCTTGCGACCTATTCCTGAGCAAATCACTCAGGCTGATATTCAGCTTGTACTATACCAGGATAGTGCACACTATCTATCTCCTTATGCTGTGAAGGTTCAGTCTCTAAGTGTTAAATTGCCTGATTCTAGAATTGAATCCTATACAAAACTGGAGAACACAAAGATTCATGGTTCAGAAATCAAATATGGTCCTTATGAGAATATTCCTTCATTCTCGTACTCACCCATAGCAGTTCATTTTGAAAGCAATTTACCCTTTGCTGTTGCTCATGAATTGGTGAGAGAGATAGAAATTTCCCATTGGGGTAATGTGCAAGTCACTGAGCATTACAAGCTCATACATGGTGGTGCCCAGAGCAAGGGTGAATTTTCCAGGTTACTTCATATCTTTACCTTTTTATGGATTATGGTGAGCACCGTGCCGGGTTGGAAGTTTGTTTCTGAATTATTACTTTGACACTACAGGCTTGATTTCCAGGCCAGACCCAACGTTCGTGGTGCATCGGCCTTTAGGTATCTTGTTGCAAACTTGCCACCAAGGGCACATTCTGTTTATTACAGGGATGAAATTGGCAATATATCAACATCTCATCTGAGGGGTGACTCCAAAAAGGTTATATTGCTGAGTAGGATTTAAGAGCATCTATCATTTGGTAGTTTATTCTTATTGAAGTACCATTTGTCTTTGTAGACGGAACTATTGATTGAACCTAGGTACCCGATGTTTGGTGGCTGGAGAACTGCGTTTACCATTGGATATGGCTTGCCGCTTCTGGACTTTTTGTTTGAGTCAGACGGGAAGCGCTTTCTTAATATCACTTTTAGTAGCCCAATGGTTGAGTTGGTTATTGATGCACTCATTGTGAAGGTTTGTATCACTTCCTTCCCGAGCTTGCCTAAAACTTGTATAAGTACATATTTCAACTCTTACTAAATAGACATAGTTACACTACTTATTTGTCATGATTAAAACATGTCACCAAGTAATAAAATGGGCACTAATGCTGCTGTCTTATTATGAGCTTAGGATTAAGATATGTACTTGTGTGGTATAATTGCAGTCTGGTGAATGATAAGAGTGTTGTTTTCTTAGCATCCTCTTATTGATCTGGTACTTCGGTTGCAGGTTGTTTTGCCTGAGGGTTCTACTGACATATCTGTAGCAGCTCCATTTCCTGTGGAGCAGTGGCAAGAGGTATTAGCAGGCTTATTATTTCTCTTCTATTGGAACTTATGTTGTATAACATAGGGTCATATTTGTGTTGAACTTTGAGTCTGAAGGCTTTGGTTTTTTATATCTAATGTGTTTATGGTTGTATGCAGACCAAGATCTCCCACTTGGATATTGATGGTAGACCAGTAGTTGTGCTAAAAAAAACTAATGTTGTGCCTGAGCACAATCAATTTTTTCAGGTATTCTTCTTTCTCAATTTTCAGTCTGAATATGCACACTGCTTCTAGCATACTAGTGTAATGCCACCGTTCTGCTACCTCCAAACACAGAATATTGGACATCAGGTTTTCATAATCCTATATTTACAGGGTTAATGGTTTGCTGTTTGTTTACCTTTCAGGTCTATTACCATTTCAGTCAACTATCGATGCTCAGGGAGCCACTGATGTTAATTTCAGGGTTTTTCTTCTTTTTTGTTGCTTGCATTGTTTATATGCATGCAGACATATCAATCTCCAAGTCTTCTGCTTCTTATTTGGCTAAACAGCAGTGGGAAGAGGTTAGTAGGATGTTACTATGCAATCTACTTTGCTCACCCAAATCACCATGTACAAGTGAATTGTTTTGTGAATTTTCTCTGTAATTTCAGGTTCAGGCAGTGATTCAGCAGGTTCAGAATATCATAAGTAGATGCTTGACAACACATGATAACCTGGAAGCATCACTACGTGATCTTTCTAGGACTGGGAACATTCAAGCTTGTAAAGCTGCTCGAAAAGCAGCTGATGGTTTGTTAAAAGAGCTGTCCAAAGAATTGAAACCCTTGCTGACCTTCTTGCAATCTTCTCCATCAGCTGCTCAAGTATTACCCAAGGTTCACCTGTCTTTTACTGTTTGGTGGTGTTGCTCAACTTTTCTGGATCAATTAGATATGGATTTGTTGCCTTTCATGTTTGTCAATTGTTTATTTGTTGCAACATCTTGTTTTGGTAAATTTTAAACCTTAGCATGCAACAGTATTCTTGTTGTAACATGACTATGCATGACAGAAATATTCTGTTTGCTCTGGATGCCAATAGCATTTATGATTTTATTTTGCTCTATATGGAATATTCGTATAAGTGATAATTTTTTTATCTGTGTAGGTGGAGGAGCTGGTGGCTAAGGAGAGAGAATTACAGGAAAAAGTAATGGTGAAGCACTCTACGGTGGTGGACGGCTATGAGAAGAAGTTGGGGGCCCGTGATATTGAGAACCGGGTGGCTTTGCAGCAACAGAAACTTACAGCACTGAGGCAAGAAGTTGATGATCTTCTTGAGTTCATTGATGAAATATAAATTAAGTGCTAAAGTAGGCATAATATTTTGGTCCAAACCATAGACCTGAGCTCCAACTGGAATGACCTTGTGATCTGTAATGTTGCGATCAGAATGTTGTTTAAGGATTATATATGAGTCTTAGTTGATCTTGATTTTGATGTCTTGGTTTCTTTGTTGAATGTCATGTTTTTCTTAGTAAGGCTTTTTATGCACAATGCAAGATCGAAGAGTTTATATCTGCCTAAATTACTGAACTGGAAAATGCTAGCAGGCTATATAGGTAGTGAACTTAAGGCTGTCTACAGCTGTGGCCCGTTGGTTTGTGGTTTGCTGAAATAGATTAGCTTCACTTGTGAATGGCCGAATGCTGCAATCTGAAACATTAAGCCATACCAGCCCACTAGTTTTCTTCAGGTCTTTAAGTAATGGTGAATTATGGTTGTAGCAGAAACAAATTTGCTGAGTTATCTTTTGTTTTGTTATGCCTATATGACCTGTGAAGCAGAGAATGGGAACATACTGGAATGAAGAATTAAACAAACTTCTCTATGGATTATATTAAGACTATTTTCTTTCCCCTTTCTGTCATGCTTCCTCTTCTATCTCTGTTCTTCCTGCTGTTGTAGTGTTGTTTGATTGTTAATCTATGACCAGCATCACTAGTATTAGAGCTAACAATTGTCCTCGGCGATGGCAAGTGGTGTTACAACAGGATTGCAGAGGGATTTTGGTGAAGAAAGAAATCAAGATGGGCCAGGCTTCTAAGCTAGATTTGAGCAGGGCTGGAAAGTGCTTGATGATCTTCTGAGCAGCCCTTATAAAAACATTATTAACCCTTCCCTTGTCTGTGACCTCCGTAACCCCTATCCTGGTAGAATTACGACCTTTATCACCAACATCTACAACCCATTTCCTCGCTTAACATTGATAAGGCAAACATTAATCATCCATTCGCACCTATAAACCTCCAGTTGCCAAACCCAAAACCAAGAAACCAGTATCCAAAGCAATCTTGGGTTGAGGATCCTGCATTACTTCGTTTTCTCCACAAGATCATGCTTATGGTTGGATTCAGCCACAATACAAGATCTGTTTGGGTATTTTCACAGTTGATTAGAGTGGCCGCTCTAGAGTTGAGGTTAAGGTAAGTTGCACAGTTGATTACACAACTTTTATAAATTTTCATTTTGGGTACCGAAAATAAAATGTTTGCAATATGAGCATTGTTACGGATAATCATTTTAGTAATTTTCGTTACATATTTTTATTATTTTAGTCATCAGCTATTAATATGACGTAAGCTCATTTTAGTCTTAGTCGCCCAGTATAGGGAACTGAATTATTTAGCTCTTGAGATGAAACCTTCACCCATAATGCAATTCAATGTAAAAACTCTTTTTTTTCCGGTAAAAACTTAGTAATTCCTTGTAAAACTACAGGGTTTTTCCTTTTATTGAAAAAAAATAACTAAAAGAAATTCTAAAAAGAAGAAATAAAGCAAATTTAAAAAATAAAATGATTTTTCTCGTAAAAATTCAAGTTTTTTTTATTATAAAAACCTAGTAATTTCTTGTAAATTGGACAATATAATGTAATTGGATAAAAGTGTAATTATTAGACTAATAATTATACTCTTGTAATTCAAAGAATTATAATTCCCTAAATATGTTTGGCCAATGGAGTGTAATTATATCATAATTCCCGTTGTTATATTTGACAGTACAAATAGCAATTACACGGTTGTATAATATATATATTTAGAAAATATATTAATTACTATAAAAAATTATCAGTACGATAAAAAAATTCTAAACAAGTAACAAAAATTAAAATCAAATAATCATATGTAATATGTTAGGTTAAGAAAGTAATCAATAATACGATTACTTATAAAATAATAAGCAAAATCTAATTGCTCTGACATTTCATATTTGTTGGGTTATTCCCTCTCTAACATTTAACATATACTTCTTATTATCATCTCTTAGTCATTGATAGAATTATTCATCATCTAAATCTAAATATGTATTATTAAGATTATCAAGATATTCTCTCATGTACTTTTCAAAGTATGGATCATATTAATTCCATTTAGTATGCAATATGCTCGTATGCGCAATTAAACTTTTATTATGCTATATTGAGGTGATGTTAATATGAGAAATCTTTTTTAGAACAACAAATATTTTTTCAATCATATTTCAAAGTTTTGAATGTCTCAAATTAAAGAGTTTGCAAGCATCTCTAAAGCTTATGTCTATCTCCATTATCTCAAAAGGTATTGTACCCCACGATATGGTACAAAAAAAACTTTTTGTACAAAAATTTTTGGTACAAAAATTATTTGAACCCAGATCATTCTTTGGAAGGTGAACACTCGACCAATAGGTTATAATTTAGAGTTTATAAAACACATATGTAAATGAGTTATGTCTATACTTTTTGGCTATAATTTTTTTACAAATAAATATATTATAACACATTGATTTTTTTTTTCAATATATTTTTTTAGAACTTTAGAATTTTTTTAGGATTTAAATACACACAAATTTTTTATAATATAAAATACACATAAAATATTTTTTATAATATATTTTTTTAAGATTTATAATACAACTTAAATGTTTTTTGTCATAACCATCCCAAATATTAAGTATAATTACTTATGTAATTACTCTAATTCTTGCTCTCCCACCTAATAATTGAAAAATGCAATTGGAGTGCTTCAATTACACCCAATTCAATGGACCCCACCAATTATATTGGTTACCCAAATATGTTACTTTTGTGTAATTACAAGTAATTGCACCCAAATTCAGTTATTAGGTGACTTTTTAAACACTACTTTATTGAAAAAAATAAAATTTATTCTAAAAAAAGAAAAGAAAAGATAAATGAAAAAGATAAATTAGTTTTTATTTAAAAACTAAAATTTTCCAATAAAAACCAAGTTTTGTGTTCCTTTTACTAAGAAAAATTGAAATTAATTCTAAAAGGAAAAAAAATTAAAGGAAATTAAAAAGGAAAAATACTTTTTCCTAACCCAGATTTTTTTTATATAAAAACTCAAGTTTTTTCCTTTATTGAAAAAAAAGTAAACAATATTAAAAAAATAAAATAAGTGACCAAAATAAAAACTTGCTAAAATTGAATGACCAAAATGAGTGTATGTAATAATAAATTATAAGCAAATGACTAAAATGATAAAAGTATGTAACAACCGTGCCTACATCATAGACTTTATTTTTTGGTATTTAAAATGAAAATTTATGAAAACTTAGAGATTGATGTTATTATGAAAACAATTTCATCTGTGTTGTATTGAAAAAGATGCCAAGCAATATAAGAGGGAATGAATTGTCTGTTATATATCTAAGTATGATGTTTCAGCCTATCCCGCCTCGTTGCAACATTTGAGGATACTAGTTAAGTTTTGGAAACAAATTTCTCTTGACTTCACTAGAATTTATAAATCCTCGAAAAAAAATAGTATTTTAGTCATTGTAAATGTAAGAGAGTATACGCTCTAAAGTTGTAAAAGTATCGTAAAGACTTTTGTATTAAAAATTTGATTTTATTTTGGTATTTTTACTAAAAAATTAGCAAATCAGTCATTGTACGTTAGATCAAATAGTAAATTGATCATTCTATTAAAAAATTCATTCACTTTTATTGTTAAATATTGGTCCTTGTACGTTAGCATAAGAGGTATACGTGACAGACCATGTATCATTGTTTGGTTATGTAAAATTTGAACGTCAACAATGATAATATAGAACGATCGCAAAGCAAAAGAAAGAAAAATAAGAACACATAGATTTTACGTGGAAACCTGTTCGGGGAAAAATCACGGGCAGAGGAGAAGAAAATTCACTAACGTCGAATTCGAATGATACAAGAGAAATTTAAACTATATCTATTTATAGGTTGGTAAACATTATTCTAATTAATGTCAAATAAATGAAGTGTAGTAAGGTTGAAAAACCTTATTCTAATCAATGTAAAATAAAAGAAGTACAGTTCTATATGAATTTTATATTTATTTTATTTTATCACTGTATTTTATTTTAACAAAATTTAAATCACTCAACTCTAACAGATTATTTTTTTTATTTACGCCAGTTTTCAACAATACAAATGGATGAAATTTTTAACAGAAAAGACCAATTTAGTCTTTGATATAAGATACATGGACTAAAGAGAAGAGATAAAATATAATTTAACTCCTAATACATATATAAATCTGTACGATACTTTTACAACTTTAAAGCCAATCAGATTGCCTTAGGGATATGATGTAGAACCCCAAATCAAGATTGAAGTTGAAAAGAGTGGAATCAAATTTAAAAAAAAAAAAAGAAAGAAAAAAAAAGGAGATAGACCTCGCGACTATTTGGAAAGTTCCTTCAAAAATTCAAATATTAACAGATTACTCAAAGGCAGCATATATAATAAGAAACGATGAATTAAAAAAATGAAGAAAGAAATCAGCTTTAGGGTTTCTTAACGAGCAAGTTGTCCAAAACATTCAGAATTAATAAATCAAAATAAGATGTTAAGGTGTAATTTTTCAAGTAGAAACGGAAGAGAAAGGAGATTAGAGAGGAAGAATTGAGAGAGAAAGAAGAAACCAATTTCTGAATATTGGTTGCATATAAGAAAGACAAAAAACAACCCAAATAGTTGTACAACCTGTATTTAGCGGGCTATTATGCCAACTCATTTATGCATCATTTCGTTAAAACAACTAGATGAAACACATCGTTTAAGCAACACAAATAACAGAATTAAAAATAAGCCAGAAATAACAAAACTCATAACCTAAAATAGTTGTGGAATAAAACGTTCCGTATCAACTACCCCCTATCAAAATAAGATCCTTGTCCTCAAGGATTGAAAGTTGGAAAACGCTGTTGCACATCTGATAGGTCCTCCCAAGTTGAATCTTCAGGAAATGTTTTTGTCCATTAGATTAATATCTGTGTCACAACTCGTGAACCCCTCTTAACAATCCTCTGGTCAATAACTCGGACTGGTTCCTTTTGGTAGAGTCGCATCAAGATCCATTTGAGGTATGTCCAGCTAGCTAGGAGACTTACCGATATGTTTCTTGAGCAACGAGACGTGGAACGTGTGGTGAATTTGTGCTCCAGCAGGCAACTTCAACCGATAGGCTACCTTTCCAATCTTGGCTTCCCCCGGATATGGTCCATAGAATCGAGGGGATAATTTTTGGTTCAAAGTTCGCCTGAAAGTATGCTAGCGATAAGGCTGGATCTTCTGGTATATGAGATCCCCCACCTCAAAAGCCCTTTCACTTCGCCTTTTATCTGCAACTTACTTCGTCCGATCTTGAGTCCATTTCAAATAGAATTTCAGAAGCTGTCGAGCTGCTTCACATTGCTGCAGACTACGATCTACCACTTTCACAAGAGAATATCTAGCTACTTACGGTAAATGATTCAGGGGTCATATGGAGTTGTGTCAATAGTCGAATGGTGAGAAGTGTTGTACCACCACTCCACTAATGGAAGTCAGAGTGACCAGTCGCTAGGTCGTTCGCTGCTCATGCACCTCAAGTATCTCTCCAAACAATAGTTGAACACTTCCGATTAGCTATCAGCCTCCGGGTGGTAGGCCGTTGAAAGGTGAAGTCGTGTACCCAACTTGCTGAAAAGTTGCCAAAATTTACTGATAAATATTTTATCTCTGTCAGAAACTATGGTCTCGGGAGCACCATGAAGCTTGTAGACTTGAGATAAATAGGCTTGAGCTACTTTTAAAGTCGTGAATGGGTGAGATAGGGGAATTAAGTGATCGTATTTAGTCAAACGGTCTACAACCACCAAGATCGTGTTGTACCCCTTCGAAGTCGGCAATCCTTCGATGAAATCCATGGTAATTGCTGACTATGCACGATCAAATATGGGGAGTGGTTCCAATAATCTGGGATGGGCAACATTATCTCCTTTACGTTGTTGACACGTAACACATTTCTTGACCCATTTCCAAATATCATTGGAGAGTCCCTTCCAATAAAACAGCCCTCCAATGCGATGCCTCGTAGAATGAATACCGGAATGACCCCCTAATGCCCCTTCATGGAAATGACTGAGCAAATCTTTCCTCAAAGAACCAAGGTCGCCCACCACCACCTTTCCTTTTCTACTCAAGATCTTGCCATCCCATCCATACTTGGAATGTGCTTGTGGTTGCTGTAGCACTTTCTCACATAGCTGCCTCACATGGAATCAATTTTCCAAAAATCAACAAATCGAACCCACAAATCCGACCTATGGGTGCTTACTGTAATTTGCTGTAGCTAGCCTTCATCTGATTATGGCCTTCGAGACAAAGCATCGACCACAATGTTGTGAGCCCCTTTCTTGTAGTTGACCACAAAGTCGTAATCGAGCATCTTCGCTACCCATTTTTGCTGAAATGGTGTAATAGCTTGTTGTTCAGTCAAAAACTTCAGACTTTGATGGTCTGTTCGAATATGGAACCTCCTTCCCACAAGGTACGCATGCCATTTTTCTATTGTAAAAATAAAACGCCAATAATAATAATATATCGCAAAGAAAATATAAATAAAAATAAAGAACACAGAGATTTTTACGTGGAAACTCTTTCGGGAAAAAACCACGGGCAGAAGAGAAGAAAATTCACTATATCAAACTCAAATTATAACAAGAGAAGTTTCAACTACATCTATTTATAGGTTGAAAAAACTTAATTCAAATCAAAGTCAAATATATTATGCTAATAAATGCTAAATATATTATACTCATAAATATTAAATCTTCTTGAAAGAAGATATATTTTGTTTAACTTGACTTACAAGTAATCTCTTAGAATTTGGGTCACACAACTCTAACAATCTCCACTTTGACACGAATTCTCAATGAATAAGTTTTTCACCTCTTCTATAAAACCCCTTAAGAGTTTAACTTCAATAATGAACACCAACTAAGTCTAAGCAATGCTCAAACTTGGTTATAGGAAGTGACATAGTCATCATATCTGTAGGATTTTCATGAGTACTAATTTTGCTCACAACAATATCACCACGAGCAATAATATCACGAACAAAATGATACCGAACATCAATGTGTTTTGTTATCTCATGAAACATTTGATCTTTTGTAAGGAAGATGACGCTCTGACTGTCACAAAATACTGTACTAATTTAAGGTCTTCATTGAGTTCACTAAAGAGTCCCTTCAACCAAATACCTTTTTTACAAGCCTCAGTAATTGCCATGTGCTCAGCTTCAGTGGTAGACAAAGAGACTATAGTTTACAAAGTGACTTTTCAACTGATTGCACAACCTCCGATTGTAAAGATATAACCTGTGAGAGATCTTCTTCTATCAAGGTCTCCAGTAAAATCAGAATCAACGTACTCAATGACTCTATCTCTAGTTCTTTCAAACTGTAAGCAAACATCAGTAATACCTCGTAAGTATCTTAAAATCTACTGAATTTCTTTTTAATGTTCTTTACCGGGATTCGCTATGTATTTGCTAACTGCACTAACTGCATATGATAAATCTAGACGTGAACAAACCATAGCATACATGAGAGATCCCACTGCACTAGAGTATGGAACATGTGACATGTACTTAATCTCATCGTCTGATTGTGGAGACAAAACCGATGAAAGTCTGAAATGGGCTACTAAAGGAGTACTAACAGGCTTAGCACTATGCATATTGAACCTACAAAGAACTTTCTCAATGTACCCCTTTTGACTTAGGTACAATTTACTTGTTTTTCCATCTTTGAAAATCTCCATACCAAGTATCTTCTTTGCTGGTCCCAAATCTTTTATCTCAAATTCTTCACTTAGTTGGGCTTTGACATTTCTTATCTCTCCTGTATCTTTTGCTACTATCAACACGTCATCAACACAAATGAGTAGATACACAAAAAAACCATCACTGTGTTTCTTAAAGTAAACACAACTGTCAAAACTATTTCTTTTGAAATTATGAGAATTCATAAAGGAATCAAACCTCTTGTACCATTGTCTTGGTGACTATTTCAAACCATAAATGGACTTTTTCAGCAAGCAAACATAATCGTCATTTAGACGAGTAATTTATTAGATCACATTTTCACCTCTCTTTTTTTCAATTATGCTTTCCTAATATATTTTTCTATCCAATCATACTCCTAGTTCCTATACTCTTTAAACTTTTGAGTCTAATTTTTTCCTTTTAATTGTAGGAATTTAGTCTCTTTACTTATTTGATATAAAATTAATGTTCAATTAATAGTTCTATTATTGGGTTATGTTAAATTTGAATGTGTTGTTGATTGAATTTTATTTTCTAAATCAAAACTTAGAATATTAAAATGTCATATATTCAAATTTTGCGAAAATATACCAACAATATTATTAGACTTTAGTTTTTAAATTAGACAAGTAAAAAGATTAAATTTTCGAAAATAAAAGTAACAAGACTAAATTAAAAAAGTTTAAATAATACAAGGAAATGCACATATTTAAACCTTTTTTCCCTACAAATTGCACTAAACTAACCCACTTTTGAGTTGAAATGGAAGATTGACATTAATCAATTTATGTTATTCTAATTTGCCTTAAAACCATATAGCCATTTCCCTTCTTTTTTTAAAAAAAAAAAACTAAAGTATTTTCTATATCCATTTTATGGGCTATAGAGGCTATTATTTTCAAAGTTCGTAGTGACTCTCTAACAATGTTGCCTCCAAAATTTGAATCTAGTTTACTATTCCCTTCTTCCTTACTTTCTCTAGTTTATTCTTCAAGGAAGTAGTAGTAATAGAATCAAGTAGGATAATTTCTTCTTTTTTTTAAATTTTAACCCGATTTGATGATAAAGTAACTAGCCCAAGGAACCCAAAAAAACACTACTCTACATAAATAGGTTTGGCCTAAATCTTGTTTTAAGATGCAAAAAAAAAAAAAAAGATTGAAAGAGTGTTGTTACGTTGTGGGGTTCTTGAATTTTGTGTTCATTTGGAAAAGAAATCAAATTATGGGAGTGGAAAAGAAGAGGGTTTTGTAGATTGGAAGAATGAGGACAAGAGAAATATACAAGGAAAAGCTAAGGAATGAAAATATGTACCATGATCCAACCATCAACTCTAACTTAAGTTCCGCTCGTTGCCTTCGTTACCTCTCTCTCTTTTAAACCATGATTCCTTCATCTCTATTCTTCATTTTTCTTCTTTTTCTCGAGACTTTGACTATTGAATTATGTTTTTCTTTTATTAATTTGTAATCCTTTTGCAGGACAAAGTTGAATGGATAATTACTTTAGTTTTACATTATGCCACCATAGTGGTTCATTCCTTTTCTCCCTATTTTGTTTTACTTGTTGGAAGAAACATAAATAATAAACCCCAATGCTCTAATTTGCAATTTGTGGCTACTTGCATGTATAATTGGCCCTTTTGCTTACTAGAAGTTTTGTGATTTTTTATCATCTTGAAAAGTTATTGACCACATGGTGCGTGCGCAAAATATAAACAATTTTACAAAACAATATAAAAACAATTTTTAATTGCAAGCATACAATGTCGAGTTGTAATATAAAAGTATTTCGAAGATCAAACTCAAGAGATTGTTAATTGATAAATATTATTATTAAGTTAACTATTACAAAATAATTACTAGTCTAATATTGCTGCATCCAAATATAATATCAAAATAAACTACTACTAAAGTAACAACTAATCAACATAAAACTAACTTTCTACTTTTTGCTAAAAAGATGCAAGCTCTAAAATTAAAAGTCGATTAACTTGCTAATTGTTAATTAAGTTATTGCAATTATTTTTATTGAAATTGTTAAACCAAGCGTTTTTGATAAAAGATTTTGATATAACAAATTGAAATATTTTTGAATAAAAGTTAAAATTGAACAAAATTGACAAAATGATTTTTCAATTTGAAATCTAAGATATAAAATTTTGAATTCTTAGAAAAATTTTATAACAGTTTTAAAATCAAGTTAAAATGATTTTAACTAAGTAAGAAAGTCTTTTATCATTTTATCAAGTCAAAATACTTTTCAAACAAGTCAGAATTGCTCCATGCCAAAAAGTATTGATACTTTTTTGGCCAAGTATCGATAATTTTGAAAATATCGATACCCCTTGGAAAATTGATACCAAAATGACATTTTATTTTTCACAAGACTTACAAAAAATTGATACGGTATCGATACCTTTTCATAAAGTATCAATAAAAATTATTTTGGTACCGATAGTTAAAATCCAACGGTCACTGAATTTAGCATTTATTACAAAAATTATCGATACTTTTTTATCTGGTATAGATACTCACTGTTGCAGGTGTATTAGATGCTCTGGTTTTCACATCCCCAACAGCTCTATTAATTACCACAACAACCTCAACGGTTGGAAATCAATTAGGGGTATAAATACCAGTTTCTAAAGTTCCTACAAGAACAAGAAAATATTTTCAAGCAAAAATCATCAATCAAACCACCTTTGTACTCAATACTTCCAAAATTCTCTTATACACACTTGTGAGCTCTTATTGTCTTTCTTTGCTCAAATGTATTCTTGCCGATTTGTGCTTAATTTGTAAATATTCTGATCTTGTTAGGATTATTTCTTAGTTTGCTTCTTTGTAATTCTTTGAGAGGGTTTATCTTAAGATTTGGAGTAGAAATCTTAAGAGAGTCGTAAGGTTAAACCTTGTTCTCAAAGGTTGAACAAATTAGTGAATTTGGGGAAATCCTTGGTTGTGGAAAGGTAAGGTAATGGAGCAGGCAATTGGAGTCGAACCACTCTAAATCTTTGTGTTCATTGTTTAATATTGTTTCCTTGCTTCCACCAAGTTTTTTTTAAAAGCCAATTCACCCCCAATCTTGGCAAATTTTTTTAATTAATCGAGCTAAAATAAATAATTATCACTCTTACCTCGGATCACCCTTTCGGCCTCCACCTAATTAAAAGTTACCACCCAAGCACTCCTCTCGGTTTCACTAAGGCAAGCGGTTCTCCTTTCAATCTCTCCACTCGGCAAAACTATACCAAAATATTACACGGAAAACTCCCTATTTGGTCTCATTTGCCTAAGTGTTCTCCTAGAAGCGTCAATTTTAGTATATTGGACAATTTGGTATAATCGAATAAAAAAAAAAACTAATCGGGTATAGTCAACAACTTAATCGAGCAATCAAATAATTAATGAGAGGAATAAGAATAATATTAGCACATGACCCATTCAAATTCTCAAACACACATTTTATCAAACACTTGATAAACAATATATAAAAATAAGAATAAGGAAATAAATGCTCATATATAAATCGGATAAAGCATATAGGTTCAAGCAATCTCCAGTGTAAAGTTCAGCAAAAAGATAAGAAGGATTCGCACCATGAAAATAAAAATCTAAATTAAAAAACAAAAGAACACCCTATTCTAACAATAAGAAAAAAAACATAAAAATCATCTACCTTAAGTTTTCTACTCTAGCCTAGCCACCTAAATATTTGACATAAAGATGGTATTTGTCCAATCCATTTTTATTTTGAAAAACGGGGTCGACTTTTAAAACGAAAATAGAGTCGCCACCGATCTTTTTTCGAGGTGTGATCGGGTCACCTTGAGATTAATCATTTTAATAAAACATTTTGATTTATTAAAATAATGATTTTGGTCTACAAAATTTGAGAAAATGGGCTCGGGAGTTGGTTACGCACGAGGAATGATTACCACCCTCGTAACGCCCAAAAACTGGTACCTAATTGATTAATTAATGTCCTAATGTCGAAAATTTGAAAAGATTTTAAAATGCGATCCTCTTTAAAAACCTAAATAAATCGAATTTGATGTTCAGACCTCCTTATCCTGAAGTAATAAGATGTCACATCCAGTAAGTTAGGATACGAGATTTTAACCCTCGAAACTAAACTTGTCTCATGCATTAAAGTTTAAAAAGGATATTCGGTTATTTATTTAATATCTTAAAGTCGAATGACGAAAAAAGATTGAAAAGTGATTCCCCTTTTTAAAAATCTTTATTGAAATTTATTATTTTCAAAAGATTGGGTCGAATGTCTTGCTTCAATGAGATGAGGAAATTGAAACCCCGTAAGTTAGAGCACGATTTCTCATTGTTCCAAAGACGACATATTGCAAACTTCATTTTCCATTTTTTACGAAATTGGATCAAAGCGAAGGTTTAATGCAATATTAACAATGATATAAATTCGATTTATTCGAAATGAAAAGAAATGAAATAATCAACTTTTGGCAAATAAATCGGAAATTTTAACTATGATGTAATGTTCAGAACTGAAAAGCAAATGTATGAACATGGGCAGAGTACTAAACAATATGTGCGTACAAACCCCAAACACACATAATAATTATCGAACTCGAAATAATATATAAAACAAACTTAATTCCAAAGAAAAGGTACATAAATAAAATAACATGAAGTAAGTAATAGGCAAAAAAATTATTATGCAAATCAATTTAAGGTAAAACAAAGACATGAAATGAATTGAAATAAATCATTTAGTAAATTGTTTAAAACAACTAATAAAACACGATATACAAAAATATTTAAGCAAATAAAGTATGAAGAAAAATTAGAATATACATTATATAGAAAAATAATAAAAAATTAAAAAAAAGTAACGTGTATAATTCAAAATAAATAGTATGTATATGGATGAAGTT
This sequence comes from Gossypium hirsutum, assembly GCF_007990345.1. Classification (NCBI taxonomy): domain Eukaryota; kingdom Viridiplantae; phylum Streptophyta; class Magnoliopsida; order Malvales; family Malvaceae; genus Gossypium; species Gossypium hirsutum. Next base: position 24,668,461 of record NC_053438.1, on the reverse strand, counting down.
TAAAGCAATACATGAATTAAAACAAATAATATATATAAGAATGTACAATTTAATACAAATAATATCTACAATTTAAAATGAATTGGATAATTTACAAAATATAATAAATTTGAAATAATAATACATATAAAATTTAAAAAATTTTGATGATAATTCTAGAATAATCATACGTGACAAATCCAAAATAATAGTACATAATAAATTTAAAATATTAATGATAAGTTTTAAAATAAATATACATGATAAATTTAAAATAATGTTACGATGAATTTAAAATAATGATATTGATAAATTACAAATAATAAAACGTGATAAATCTAAAATAATAATATACAATAAATTATCTTAGATAATATTAATGATAAATTTAATAATAATAAGTTTAAACATTCAAATCATATCCAATTTAAAATTTTAAAAACATAATAATCAATACTTAAATAAATAAAACACAAGCAAATTAAATCAAACTAGTGAGGATTAAATTGAATTTAAAACAGAATTAAAAGGAAAAAATGAGAATAAAACAAAACTAAGGGCCAAAATATGGAAAAAATAGATAGTATAAAAAATAAATTGCAATTGATAATATATGAAAAAAAAATTTAAGTAAATAATCAAACAATTTAAAATGGATTTATAACACGAGTTTTTAAAAAATAAACAACATGTGTGACATAATATTAAAAACAAATAAAATATATAATTAATGGAAAAAAATAAAGAATGATAAGAATGGTTGAATGAATGAACAATATGTAAATAAGAAAGTTGATGGATAAATAAACGAATAAAAGTAAAAGAATAATTAATGATTAAACAATTAAATGGATAAATAAAAAATGTTAAAAAAACGCTTAAGTCAACCTAACTCTCACAATATGAAGATTCAACGAAATTCCTCCACCAAAATCCAACTCAAATGAAAGCAACTTAAAAAGAAACGAAGATGAACGAAGAACAAAATAAGAACAAGCTATATAAAATAAGTACACAAGAGAGGGAGAAATTTGAGTGAATACTCTTAAGAATTATTATTGCTTCAAACTCCAGTGTTTTACAATGAATGGAGAGACCTCTATTTATAGTTGAGCCTCCCCAAATCCAACGGTATAGATCAATTACATCAACGGGTAAGATTAAAGGGTATCTACAAATTAAATCTCTAAGATTACAAAATCTTATCTTCTAAGATTGCATATCTTATCTAAGATTGCATATCATATCAAAGATTGCATATCCTTGAAGGTTATGTTTCCATATGTGTCAAGCTTGTAGATAGACTTTCAACCTTTTCAAGTAATGAGTCATTCCGATTGGGCCAAATGATATAATTTTGGACTGGACTTGGACTTTGTTTTATTATTTTGGGTTTATTATTTTTTTGTGAGCCCAGGCTAAATTGACTTATTACAGTATTTATAAGCAAAATCTTAATAAATCCTCAATTACAGAAATATTCTTTTTTATATACTTAAATATGGAAAGTTTGAGCAACGTTGCCTTCAAATTGTCCCTTAAAATTTAGTCTTGTTGAACTCGATGTGACAACATTCATATTTTGATCTCAACCTCTAAGCCTTAAACCTTAGATCTTAGACCTTGAACTATAATACCTTAAAATCTTGAAATTTGAATCCTATGTTTTGGGCCCTTAACATTGAAACCCTAAAATCATAAAAATTGAAATCTTGAACCATGAACCTTGAGTCTCGAGCTTTGAACCTTGAATTATATTAATTATATTAAAAAATATAATTATTAAATATGTATGTTTAATAATATTAAAAATTATAATATTAGATATAATATTTTAAATAGTTCTAAAAATTAAAAATTATTTTTACTATAATAATATTGAGCTTGATTCACATTAATTTTTATATAAAAATAAATTACTCATAAAGGAACTCTTTTGTAAAAAATAATGTACTCTCCTCAAAAGGAAGTAAAGTTAAAAAAAAAATATTTTTCATTAACCAAGTTATTTTCCATGAAATAAATATAGAAAAATGCAAAAAAAAATATTTTTTAGAAATCAGTTTTTGGTGAAACAAACGTACCCTAGGAATGAGAAAGAAGAATGGAAAATTCTTGAGACTTCTTGCAAAATGAGGTAAATATTTCTCTACTTGGTGCAATTAAGCAAATACATCGATATAATAAATTTCTTAAAAAAGTAGAAAAAGTTAGAATGAAATTATAAGCATAAGAGAAGATCCAAATTTGTTCGCTATCCTTATAAAATAATTATTCATATTTGAATATTGAATAATTAAAAAAGCATGTATGATATTTTAATTAATTGATAGGTCGTGCAAGCAATGGATTGGTCTTTCCCACCAATTTTTATGTACTTGCATGAAAGATGATTTTTTTTCTTAAAATTGATAATGCACGATGGTACACTTACTTAAAAATTTGATAGTAATACTAAATTTAATATTTATGATGTCATGAAAAAACCCAATGTTGTGCATATTGTTGATGCTATTTATTAACCCGTGACACTTTGTAAAAATCCCAATCTTTCAAATTGAAACCAACCAACAAGTAGAACCAAAACAGGAACCCTCTAGCGCCAAATCAATTAGATCTGTCCTACCAAGAAAAATAATCTTTAAATTCAATAGCCAAACTTTAAAAAATACAATCCACAACTGGGACAACTATCCAAACTTTTGTATTTCCTCCTCCATTGCAAACTTAAGAAAAATCTATTTTAGGAACTTTTAGCCAAACTTCGTAACTCCTCCATGACAGTTTGTATTTGCTGTGAAATAGTTGAGTAGAGGCATCTCTGCGCTGCTTCATCCAAATCTAATCCATGAGAGGAGATAACGGGCCATCCTCTAGACGTTGTTGAAGAAAACAGATGATCACCACGAGACTTTGAAATTGCCACCTGCCTCATTTTAGGAATATCAAATTCTAGAGGCTGTCCAATCATAATTTTTATTTTCTTATTGCATAATGGAAAAGGAGGCCTTCTGTCAAGAAAAAACTTCTCCGGCATCACCTGTTGAAGACCCCAACCGACCAAACAGCTAAATTTTATTTTTAAGTTATTTCATGTGAACATTTAAATAAAAAAGAAGCTCATCATATTTTCTCTAGTTTCAACATGCAATTCAATGCAATCCAAGTTTCAAAGAGCCGCTACGTGAAAACCATATGTAATATACTTCTGCATATTGGTCTAAATATCTTATGCAAGAGACACCATCCACAAATGAATTTAGCAGCCAAAAACCATGTCTGTACACTTTAATGGCATACGAACTGGGTTACACAGCCCGAAATTACTGTCTTCAGTGATGTGATTATCCAAGAAACAATAACAATAACAACAGTATATGGAACTTTCAGCCAGCACTTGTAGGCTCCATGCCAGAGGATCAATACGTAAAAGAGAAGAAGCATTGGCAAGAAAAAAAATACCTTTTGTTTTATTTTATTAAATCATTGTTCACCTAAGTTCAATCGAACCCTTTAATCATGGAGTTGCATTTCATTAGTCAATTTCATTTTGCTGACGACAATAACAACAGTAATCGAATATTGTTACTATGAATCTTCCAACGCAAGCTATTACTGCATCAAAACAAGACCTAAACTAGGGAAACCGGTTTCCTAAGAGGGTTATGGTCAAACTGGCATATGTAGATCAAATATCAGAGTCGCAGAATGTTCACAATCATGGTTCATGGTGGGTAAAAGACATCTTTTTGATGCATAAAAAGAGTTTTATTGGAAAGAAATTTATACAAACCCAGATAATTAATTCTACGAGCTCAACAAACAAAATCCACTCAGAGGAAACAAAAAGGGCAACTGATGGAAGATATCTAACCTCTTCAAACCCACTATGAACCATAGGAAGAACTATAGGAGTCACATGGCCACGAACAATCAGACTAGCCGTTCCCCATTTTAATCGTCTTATAGGTGCATCTTCTTGGGATACTTTACCTTCAGGAAATGTATGTAGCTGCCAGTTAATAATAGAAAATTTAGGAAGCTCAATGCCATGAAGTAGCCATATTTGAGAAAGGAATCTCATTACTGCAACAAAAAATTATTTACAAGTTTTAGAACCATTCTATAAACAAGTGTATTAATCAATGGAAGTACACAAGCCTGAGCAATTCTCAATCTCTTAAGGAGTTCGCTTTTCTCAAACATAGTTTAATTCAAGGGTGTTCTCAGTAAAGTTAGTGTTGTTATTTCTTTTCTTGATTTATTTCCTTGAAAAAGGCTGTCTACCTTGATCTATTAATGAGCTCAGAAAAATCCAACAATCTCATGAAATAAAAGATTTACCAAAATTTCAAAATAACAATAGTATAAATTTAGGTGAAATACCCAGGCTCCATTGTTTAAACATTGAAGAGCTTCATTCATGTGTTCCTGATAAATTCCAGCACCCCTTGTAATAGGTATGCACTTACCTGCACAATTTACAATTTCAGAGACAAACTCTTACACTAAAACTATCCGGTCTTTCAAAACCCAACCAAATTGACAGAAGATATCTTCTATGTATAAACAAAGGTTTTAGTTAGTACCATAACTCATACAAGAAGTAACATATTAATTACTAATGATAAAAAATCACAATTCAAAAGGAATTTCCAACAATGCCTAATGCAAGTACCTATTATATGTAAAAGCATGATTTTTAAACGTCGATCAGTAAGGGCAGTCAGACAACAAACATTACATGCAAGGGCTAGAACCGGTCATGTCTTGAGCAAGATCAGACCCATGAAAGAGTCAATCAAAACCCGTATGTTTTGACCAAAGCCTGTAAAACCCAACTGTAGTGGAGGTGAACTGAGCATTCAGTAAGTGAAAGAGAATCAGAAGTCTGGTGGTAGACAGAGAATCTGCATTGGTGTGTTTCTTAGCTTATGCTAACTTATCTTTCGGCTCTAGATAGTAACTCTTAATCTAAATAATATTCTTCAACTTAAGATGGATGTTTATATGTAAATTCAAAATAATTGTTAAGTCAAGTGAAAGCTAACAATAGAATCGAACTGATAAACTAGTGATACGATAACTGAAAATAGTTTTTGTTAAAAAGACAGATAAGTAGAAGAGTGACAGTAGAGATGGGAAAGAAAACTGGGGCATACCGAGTCTAAAAAAATAAGTGAGTGCATAATTCTTAAAACAAATGTCTTCAGCAGAAAGTACCCATCGTGCCAAATTGGCATCCAAGGAGGGGAAACCTTTGAACCCCCAAAGAAGTGGATCATCCAAGCTGCAAAGCAGTTGAAAATATGAATCGTATCTAATAAGACAAAGTGAAGAAGAAAGAAGGATTCAAGGTGGAGCACCCACGTAGACATGTGATTGCTAACAGTGAGAAGTGGTATGCCAGGGGGTCGAGAGCGCACAAGACGAATGAGGGTATCAGCATTATGAACGGAGGTGGTGTTGAGAAGAGTTGCTACTGCCTTGGCGAATGCCCCCACTGCCAGAAACACCAGCTTCCTAGGTATTCCTCTCATGTGCTTCTCCTTACCTGCCCATTCCATTTTCCTTCCCATTTATTTCCTTTCCGAGCAAACCGCAACAGCAACCGCAGGGTCTTGGGTTCCTCCTTTTTCTAGCACCAGGCAGAGCCAGCTATTCATTGAGCATCGAAAGGAAAAGAAGAGTAAGATAGATCTTCATCTGGAAATCCAATTGCAGGAGTAGGGTTGACCTTGCAGGCCCGTATGCCTTCGGAATAACACTATACTAGGATGGCTTCTATTTTAAAGCACCAATAAAAATTAATTTTACTCTTCGACGGCATCTACACTTTTGAAGATAATCTAACAAGGCATAATGATTCTAGCGTTTAGCTTTTTTATTATTTTGGCTTTTAATTTTCAAATTTTAGTTCAATTAATTTTCTTTAGATGAACAGTTTAAGTGTAATTAATTGTTTATACAAATGATTATTTTAAACTTTTTATAAACTTTTATTAATTTTTTATATTTTTTAAAGTTATAAAATACACGAAAACTGCTATATTAATTACCAAGTCAACATCTGACCATGCATAAAATACCAATTTACTCCAAATAAAAGTGTAAAGTTAAAAAAAAAACAAATAAGGACCAATTTGATTTATTGTATTAAATTTTAAAAATTTCTTTACATTTTCACAATTATAATTTATATATTAGTTGGAGGAAATCGTATTATGAATGACGAATTTTTATGTATAAGGTAATCAACCTAAAAACTAAGATAGAATTAGATAATAAATTTCAATCCAAATTGATTTTTTATAATTAGGATAAAATTATTTTCATTGTACGGGAAAAATCATATTCTGAATCAATAACATTTATTTTAAGAAACATGTATTGTGTCATTGTGTGCATACAAGGTTAATTATAATTATTTAAAATTTATTTTTCTCAAAAATTTATACACGCACATAGAAAGAATATATATATATACATTTCACAGATGCATGCAGCTAAATTTATATGGAAGATAGAAAGAATTATATAAAAAAAAGTATATGCACACACATATAGATAGAAAGGAAGAATATATGAAAAGAAAATATATATATACACAAACAGATAGAAAGAAAGAATATATATACATGCAAATTTCACTTACGGATGCATGCAAATATAACAAAAGAATATATATACACACACATCTTACTTACATATGCATGAAGCAAAATTTATATGGAAGGTGCCAAATAAACATTAACTGACATGCAGACAGGAAACAACAATCAAATAAAACAGCACACATTAATGTTATTCTAAACAAAATCATGAGACTGTAGAGAGATACCTTGGGTCGATATGAATGGCCAAGTCAATTGAAGCCCCTCTTCAAACACTGCCGATGTCCTCAAAAGAGAAACCTTGTTTTGCTACATAATAAACAATACCAAAGCAAAGATAAGTACATTAGTCAAGCTGTAGTTGGATTTTTTAAAAAATAAACCAGTAATATGATTCAAATATGAAACTTTGAAAGAAAACTCTCACTGTAAGATAAAAAAGGCAAATATACTGTGTTCTTTATAAGGAAGAAAACAACACATAGTTAACATCTTCTAATGCAACACAATTACCATTCGTAACTACTTTGTAATATAAAACAACCTCTTCGGTTCAATTACATCCCTAATTCCAACCATGCCATGCATTTAGATATTACCTGAATATTTCAATCAAAATCCATTTCCAAATCACATACACACCAGCGCACAAACAATCCCAACTAAGTTCATCAATGAGCTCCACTCAACCATTTTAAAGAAAATCTACCCCAATCTTTACTGAAACCGAATATGCATTGATCCATGGACTGACTAATATGCACCACCTTAGTACTAGATAAAATGCAAGATTAACTAAAAAATTCACAAATCTTACACTCCAAATATGACCACGTTCGTCTAGTTAAAATTGAGGTTAATTGATCCCAAAATCTCTTTCTTTCAATTCAATTAGAAAACACACAACAACGCCATACAAACTGCATTTTTCTTTGAAAAATAAAAATCAAACAGCACTTGCATAAGGTAATAAATATCAAACCATTGGTCAAAGACAATTTTTAAATTCTGTTTAAGCTAACCCAAAACAAGCAATCAAAAGAATAAAAAAGTTATTCAGAACCAGAATGCATTTAGAAATCAACTAAGACAATAAACGAAGAAGAAATTAGTTATGACATCGTTAGAGAATATATCCAACACATCTTTTTTTCAGCCTCATATAACAACCATCAAGAAATAGCCAAATCAAAATTACGTTAAAGATTACAACTCAATTTCCCTTCATGTAAACATGCTACAAGGCTAGGTAACACAGATGAATATAATTCTATCTTTAACCAAACTCCGAGTATTTTCACCACATGGATATATCAATAATCACACAAAACTTCCCATTCAGCTGATATAGAGAGATACCTTGGGTCTACCTGAAACTTTAAATCAAAATCCATTTCCAAATCATACCCAACAGCACACAAACAATCCCAACTAAGTTCATTGATGAGCTCCTTTCAAAACTATTTTAAAGAAAATCTACCCAATCCTTACTGATGAATGCAAGCACCTAGCAGTTTGAAAAAAAAAACGTATATGCTTACACAAATCATGACAATCTCCACCGTATATGATTATGAAACCCAAAACGTCAAAAACCTTTGCAATTCGCAAATCGGTTGAAATTCTCCAATCCTTCAATTAATATCAATATTAACAAGTATCCCAAGTAGATTATTATTAATTTTTTAAAACTAAAGTATAGATTTATCGATAAAACTAAAAAACAGAATGTCACAACTCACAAAGAATGAAAAGGATATGTTATTACCATCCAGAAAAACTACCAATTAAACTCTACATGTGTCACAACTCCCAGTGGGTTCCTAGAGCTAAAATCAAGCCAACACAGATGCAGTAAACAATTTACATACGGATGCTTTTGTTCAGGCAATTCATACTTTTCCTAGTCTGTGTTAACATTCTAAAGGTCACACAGGCGGTAAGGCATTCGTTTAGGCAATTCATACTTTTCCTTCGAAAATGAAAAGAAGCTGAATAGCAACTATAACGAGTATAAAAGGAAAAGAAAAGAATTCAAATATATTGGGATTAAGACTAGGTTTCCTAGTTTTGTATTAGACAACGGAAATGCATAGCAAAAAGAAATTAACTCACCGTTCACCCACTTCAAAATCATGCACTTTCCGCCCGTTGCGACAACATCTTGAGGGACCCTGGAAGAAATTAGGTAAGGCCATTGACATTGCGTAATCCAATTAGCATTTATGCTAGAACTAACGGCCAATAGATCAATCAAGCAAAGAAAAGATTACTTAAAAAAAGAAGAAGAAAATAATCAGTGGCAGAAAGTACGGTAGGAATAAATTCGAAAAAGCAATGAAAATTCTTAAAATAAGGTGATTAACTTACCACTCTTTGAACCGTTTAACAGCGGGTTTGAGAATGTCAAACACTGCTTAACACAATGAAAGAAATCTTCCCTTTTTTTACTTTTGCTTACCTTCTACAAACTCATCTACAAGAATATATAGCATGCAGACGTACAACTACTGAAAGTAATAACAGTAATAACAGTTTGTTAACTAATAACTACTTAGTAACTGAAACAGTTACTCCTAACATTCCCCGTACTAATTAACTCTTGTCATCATTAATTGCTTCTTGACTTGAATCACACACGCATAGCTGTTCTCGAAATTTAGTGAAAGCTCCTACTGATAGAGGCTTTGTTAACACATCTGTAATCTGATCTGAAGCAGAAACATGCCCTACTTGTAGAACACTAGCTGCAACCTTTTCTCAGACAAAAAATAGGTCCATCTCAACATGCTTAAACTTTGAGTGAAGAACAGGATTTCCTGCTACTGCAACCGCAGTTGAACTATCGCACCAAATCAAAGACTTCTTAGGGATTGACACATTCAACTCAGTTAATAATGACCGGATCCAAACCAACTCAGCAGTGAGATGTGCGACACTCCTGTATTCTGCTTCTGCCGTCGACCAAGAGATAACTTGTTGCTTTTTGGAGCTCCAGGAGATAGGATTTCCCCCGAGAAACACACAATATCCTGAAGTGGACCTGCGATCATCCACATCAGAACCCCAACTTGCATCCGAGAACCCTTTAAGAAGAAAATTTGACGATCGAATGAACTTTAGTCCATAATTCAACGTCCATTGTAGATACCTTAGAATTCTTTTTACAGCCTTAAAATGAACATCCAAAGGTCTGTGCATGTACTGACAAACCTTGTTAACCGAGTATGCAATATCTGGTCGTATGATGACTATGTACTGCAGGGCCCCAACAATACTCCGATAATGGTGGTCATCCTCCACTGGGCTGCTAGAAGTAGACGAGAGATGACACGTAGTAACCATCGGTGTTGGCAAGCTATTCGACCTGTCCATAGACGCCCGTTTGAGAAGGTCCACAATATACTTCTTTTGGGACAGAAAAAGTCCTTGTGAAGTGTAACGAACTTCAACACCAAGAAAGTATGTCAGCTTGCCTAGGTCCTTTAATGAGAACTTTGCATGAAGTTGTTGGACAAAATGCCCTATAGCCTGAGCATCATTTCCAGTGATGATAATATCATCAACGTAGACTAGCACATAGACTAGCTGGGACTTTGATCGAAGAAAGAATAAAGAATTATCCGCTTTGGAAACTTCAAATTTCATGGACACCAAGAATTCTCTCAACTTGTGAAATCAGGCCCGAGGTGCCTGTTTAAGACCATATAAGGCCTTCCGGAGCTTGCAAACTAACTCCTCACCGTTGGTCCCTTGTTGTTCGAACCCTGGAGGCTGCACCATATAAATCTCCTCACTCAAATCCCTGTTTAGGAAGGCATTGTTAATATCAACCTGCCTAAGGGACCAATTTAATGATACTGCTAGTGCAAGAATAGTTCTGACTGTAGTTGGCTTGACAACAGGGCTGAACGTCTCTTGAAAGTCGATGCCCGCTTCCTGCAAGTATCCCTTGACCACAAGCCTGCCCTTGTATCGAGCAACTGATCCATCAGCGTTTCTTTTTATCTTAAAGATCCATTTACAACCAACCGCCCGACGCCCTTCAGGTAGCGGTATGAGATCCCAGGTATGGTTGGCAATTAAGGCATCGTATTCAGTTCGAGCAGCTTCAGTCCAAGCAGAATTTTGAAAAGCTTCGGTAATGGTCAATGGCTCATTTTCCATCATGACAGAGGCTAAGATTTTTGGCTTAAAAATTCCACTCTTTGACCTAGTCTGCATGGGGTGCATAGTAGCTACTATTGGAGCTCTTGTACAACCGTCTGTCTGATCACATGAAGGAGATACCGTCGTTGCAAGAGAACCATGAACTGAAGCTTCAGGAGAACCATGACCCGAAGAACAAGATGGTGCATAACTTGGTTGTGCTGCAGAAGAAGGTACCACAGAAGTGGTGTGGACCGGTGCTACCTCACTGATAGAAGAATTTCCAGAGACTACAACAGGAAGCATAGTCGGCTTCTGACAATAATCCCGTGAGGAAGTTGCTGGGAACTTTGAAGAAAAACCATCCTGAAATGGAAACCGACCTTCATCAAAACGAACATGATGAGTAAGATAAATACGGCCACCTTCATCAAGACACCTGAACCCTTTCATATTTGGAACACCACCAAGGAAAACACAAACTTTAGACCGGAAATTCAATTTGTGTTATTGAAAAGGCCTCAAATATGGATAACACGTACATCCAAAAACACGAAAAACCCCATAGTTAGGCTTATGATTATAAAAAACTTCATATGGACTTAACTGTTGTAATCCGGAGTAGGGAGCCTGTTTGTTATGAAGGCCGCATGCGCAAAGGCATAATACCAGTATTTTAACGATGCGCCAAACTGAGCTAGGAGGGACAACCCCATATCCACAACCTGTCTATGGTTCCGTTCAGCAACTCCATTCTGTTCAGAAGTGTAGGGGCACGTGACCCTATGTTGAACACCAAGACGAGAGAGTTCCTTAGCCAAAACACGATACTCACCTCCCTAATCCGTTTGTAGCATCTTGATAGATTGACCAAACTGAATTTTAACCATCTGATTAAAGTTGATAAAACATTGAAGAACCTCAGATTTGTTTTTAAGGAAATAGACCCATGTGTATTTACTATGCATATCAACAAACGATACATAGTATGAAAACCCATTTGAAGGCATGTGAGCTGGCCCCCAGACATCTGAGACCACAAGATCAAAAGGAAATTTGTAGACAGTTTGCGACAAAGAAAATGGAAGCTTATGAGCCTTGCCCATCTGGCAGGCTGTACAAATTTGATCCAAATGACTTTGTACAAAAGGAATTTTACAAGACTTCAACACACGAGTCCAGACAGTAGAGCAGAGATGTCCAAGTCTGTTGTACCAAAGAGTGGCAGTTGAAAATTGAGCACTGTTGATGAAGCACGAGCTGGACTTCAACTCCGATCTGTCAATACCAGAAGTAGACTTGGAAAACTGAAATCGGTAGAGGCCATCATGCATGTGGCCCTCGAGAAGAATCTTCCCTGTCTGAAGGTCCTTCACAAAACACAGATAAGGATGAAATTCAAAGTAAACTCCATTGTCTTTAACGAACTGCCCCACAGACAACAAATTTTTACACACAGTAGGAACATGTAAAACATGTTGAAGGTGTAGAAGTCTAGAACCAGCCATAACTGTAGAAGAACCTACATTAGATATAGAAGCAGACTTACCGTTGCCCATAACGACTTGTTCTGTACCTGTATATGGAGAGACAGACACCAGATTAGAATCATCCGGTGTAACATGATTCGTCGCACCCGAGTCTGGATACCAAGTCTAACCAGAAGTTGTGGATGAAGAACAAGAACACGAGCCAGAACAGTGAACAGGAGAGCATGCGGTTCTAGGAGTCAAACCATGAGCTTGATGAAAATTAATCGAAGGGTTTTGACCAAAGAAATTCTCATCAAATCGATGATAACAGTTTTGAACAATATGGCCAATTTTGCCACACAGTTGACATTGAGGTCTAGACCGAGACCAGCTACGACCACCACCTCTAGTTCTACCACGCGACCAGCCGCGGCCTGAACTACGATTACCTTGCCTGGAGTCTTGAGAACGCAAAGGTTTCGAATCTGCTGCTTCATCTTGATATTTGGTTAAGTTTGCCTGCACAGGAACTTCTGAAAGTAAAGCCAAATGTCTAGTTTCACAATCGAAAAGCATGTCAGTCAATAGATCTAAGGAGATGGACGTGGCAGATGCAAAAACCCGTATGGACTCATACTCAATGGAAAGTCCAGATAGAATAACACTAATTTGTTCCCTTTCTGTGACCAAACTACCAACAGCTGTTAAGCTATCACACAAAGTCTTCACCTTCGACAAATACTCTTTAACTGTCAAACCAGCTTTCTTAATCGAGTATAATACATGACGCAAACTCAAAATCTTAATATCGGACGTTGTACCAAAACGTCTCTCAATAGTGGTCCAGATAGCAACACTCGTCTTAGCTGCAGTAAGATGAACTAAAACTTCATCCGTAACCGTCGATAAAAGCCAAGAAGCAAGAAACTTATCTTGCTTTTTATGAACGAGAAAACCTGGATTGTCAACCAGACGACCATCAGCTCCAGTAACGACCGTAGGAGGAACCAAAACCGTTCCCAGTAGAAAGCCTTCCAGCCCGTAACCTTCAAGAATCAGCAATAACTGATGCTTCCATAGCAAGAAGTTGTGCTCTGCAAGTTTTACCGTATCATGTTTCTGAAAATACTGAACAGTCAACCCACCATTTCCAAGATCAGGTGACTGAGTTGCCCCTCCAGTGTTGGAGGAATGATGCGGAGTGTCAGATCCTAGAACTGCTTAAGTATTCATGGAAATGCAAAGAAAGATGAGAAAAAAAAACTGATCAGGAAAGAAAAATAGTGGCTCTTGATACCATGTCAAACACTGCTTAACATAATGAAAGAAATCTTCCCTTTTTTTACTTTTGCTTACCTTCTACAAACTCATCTACAAGAATATATAGCATGCAGACGTACAACTACTGAAAGTAATAATAGTAATAACAGTTTGTTAACTAATAACTACTTAGTAACTGAAACAGTTACTCCTAACAGAGAATGGGATGTCTCTCGAATAGAGGAGATCGGAAGCTGTGGAGGCCGCGGCAGCGCTTAGTGTTTGTTATGAAAGGGGAAGAAAGGAGGAAGAGAGAAAGAAGGAAAATATTAGAAAAAGAGGAGAGAATATGTAAATGGTGGTGTTAGGTTTTATTTATTGTCTGAGCTGTCATCTATTTCATTTTGTCTACTCTTCAAACAGATTAGATTGGTGTGTAATAGTTGAAGCTATTGGTCGGGATTAGTTTAGGTTGTTTTTTTTCAAATTAGTTTGTTTTTAAAATAACTTGAACCAAAATTAAATTGTTCTTTCAATCAACTTATAAAACACATCTTACTGAACTTTTTAAAATTAAATCGTTGTAAATGAACATTTTAGTAAATGACATTTCTAGGCATTGTCTTTAAATTCACATGTTCTTTTTTTTTATATATGAAAATTAAGCAAAGTCTAGTGCAAAATAAATCTAGAAAAAAATAAAAGCCTTTTGATGAAAATCAAATTTGGTATTTAATACCTTATAGATATGAGTGAAATATTGTAAAATTAGATAATATTTTTTAAATAAATTTATGACCAAATCAATTCTATCAATTCAATTCAAAAACATTAACCTCATTTTTTGCCTTCCATAAGAGTTGATGTCATTTGCTTCTCTACCATCCATAATATAAAATTTTGCTATTTCACAAGCCTATGGTGTAGGCAAAACCAATGTCCCCAAACTTAATACAAAGTAGTTACCATACTAAATAAGAATGATTAAACCAAAACATAATAATAATAATAATAATAATAATAATAATAATAATAATAATAATAATAATAATAATAATAATAATAAAACAAGCCACCAGCAGCAAAAATGAAGAGAACGAAATATAAGCAAGGCCACAATACTCAATCACACTAAAGCAAACCATAACAAATTCGAAACCTCAAATCCTAAAAAATGAAAAAACCCACAACAATTGATAAACAACCCATAAATAATTGAGAAAGTACCCCAAAAAAAAGATATATCGTTCTCAATCAGTGAACAAGAAAGAAATGTGAATAGTTTTTTAAGTTAGGAGACGAGTGAGGGACGGCTAGACAGGAGAGGGATTTTTCAAATTAGTTTATTTTTACAACTGTTTTAAAATAACTTGAACCAAAATTAAATTGTTCTTTCAAATCCGGTTTAATAAACTTTTTAAAAATAACTTTTAAATTTTAAATTACATTAAAGTTTTTTAAAATTATTTAGTTTTAAAACAATTGCTTCAAAATTAAATTGTTTTGTTCAAAATCATTTTAGTAAACTTTTTAAAATTTAATTCAGGACAATCTTTCAAAGAAAAATTACTTTAATTTAATTTTTTTAATATAATTTAAATTAATTTTTAAATATTTTAGATGATTTAAAAAATAAAAAAATTATATTGCAGGGTGCAGGATTTAAAGTTTGAGGTTTATGGCTTAAATTTAAGGTCTGGGGTTTGTGTTTTTGAGTGTAAGGTTTTGGGTTTTGAGTTTGAGATTCAATGTTTGGAGTCAGGTTCAATGTTGGGTTTAGAGATCAAGGTTTAGGAGTTTGAATTTGGGGTTTATGATCTATGGTGTAAGATTTAGGGTTTAAGGCTTATGGCTTAAAATTAGGTTTAAGGTTTATGATTATGGGTTTAAGGTTTGTGGTACAAGGTTCGTTGTAACACCCATATCCCGTTTCCATTGCCGGATTAAGGATCGGAGTGTTATAGAACCAAATAGAATAATTTATCTTACTTCAAAACAAATATTTAATTAATTTATAAACATATATCAATTCATAGAATAAATTTTCACATGGGCCTTAATTTCAGGTTTACGGGGACCTAAAATTAGTTTGAAAGTAGTCAGGGATCAAAATGAATCAAAACATAAATTTTAGGAAAAACTTGAAAATTTGGAAAACAGTGGTCACACAGTCGTGTGACACAACTTAGACCGTGAGCATTCGAAGTAGGGACACACGGCCGTGTCCCAGCTCGTGTCATAGACCATGCAACTAACTAACTTGGCTTACACGACCATTTCGCAAGCCATGTGCTAGCCCGTGTAACCTACTAACTTGAGACACACGACCATGTCTCAGCCATGTCTCAAACAGTGTGAAACCTGCACCAAAACTAATAGAGCACACATGGCCATGTGTTTCCAAATTAACCCCTTAAACAAGCTAAAGTCAAGCCAAAACTTACACATCAATACACACCATTTCCACAAGCATTCATAAGACCAAAACTCATTCCAAACTTGCTCAAAATATACCAAATCAATCATTCTATATGTTCTAACCAATGTACCAACAATAGGTACCACAATTACAATAAACTTTGAACCTATTCAACAATATAATTTCCATCACTTAGCATACCTTATGCATACCAAATGACCATATCACAAACATATCAAACAACCTTTTTCTTTCTACTTACATGAGAGTATGCATAACTACTATAATCTCATATGAATACACATTACTTACAAGTCTTCTTCAAAATTCATAAACAAAAATGAACTTGGCACCATTCAAAAACAAACCAATCACCAAAACAACACTTAAAACCTTATTACATTCAAATCATACCAAAATAACACACAACCCTATACATGCCACTTATAACCATTTCAATATATTCAAAAGCTACCAAAATGGATCGATGGATAGTGTGATCGTGCTTCGACAAAGATTCCAACCGTTCGAGCTTCCTGATGATCTACAAAACAAAGAATACAATTATATAAGCAACTAATGCTTAGTAAACTCATATAAAAGAACTTAAACTTACCAATTGCATTGAACTAATCAACCATAAGAAAACCCATTTAATTATAGACCAAATTTCCTTTTCCTATACATCATACTTCACAAGGTTAATAGGTGAGCAATACACATATAAATCTAACCCAAACAAGTCCTATAATATATCAAGCATTTCAATTTCACCATTCATCTATTATATGACTACCATTTACCTTCGTCTTCTTTTAATTAAGCTTATCATAAATTCCATATTCTTACGTTAAATCATAGATCATTTTATATAGTCATATATTTTGTAAAGCTTTAATTACACATTTATACCATGAAAAGAATTTCACTATATATATCATTCATCCACATAATTCAAATGTTACCTCTTCAATCCAAATACATCAAAACAACCTTCATTTCAAAGGACATTTTCATGCCATAAATCACATATTCTTAAAGTAACAATCCATACTGATGGTCACTAAACTAACTATAATTACGATAAAGACAAGTGCACCTATCGAACAATAGTATAACTATGTTGAGTAGGGAATATCGTATCCACGAGGACTAAAAGTACTAGTAATTACTATCTTTCTATTATTTAGCCGACAAATTGATGAAATTGTTTTTAATCTAAAATTAACTAAACTGATTACTAAGAACGCAACAGAGAATGAATTAAGAAAATAATCGAATAAAACCAATGAGATAGACAATACCCAAGAAAGAATCCACCTAGACTTCACCTATTATTCTAAATCTGAATTAAATGATTTATTCACTTGTGTCTTGATCCATAGAAATCCCTAAATTATGTTAATATCTTTTTTCGAGAGTAAAAATAACAACTCTAGGTTGATTAATTGAAATCTCTTTCTAATTAAAACCCCTATTGTCGCATTAACTCGATCTATGGATTCCCCTATTAGATTTGACTCTAATCCGGCAGATTTATGTCGTCCTATTTCTAGGATTGCATGCAACTCCACTCAATTATACTAGATCTACTTTTAAATAAGGACTTTTACTCTACTGAAATAAGCACATTAAACATGCGTTAATATCCTGAAAATATTAAAAGACGAAATAAGCATAGATAATTGAGAACAAGAATCAAGTATTTATCATGTAATTCTGAAATTAAATAATAAGATTCATATTAGATTTCATCTTCCTTAGGTATCTAGGGAATTTAGTTAATAATCTGGAATGAAAACATCTCAAAGTTAGGATAACAACAAGACATAAAGAAACTCAATAAAACTTCTAGAAAATTGAACGGAGATCTTTAATCTTGAAGGAGATCTACTTCTGAGTTAAATCAGGTGGAGTTCTTCGAGTCTTTTCTTCGTTCTTCTCTGTGTGTCCCTTTTAGGTCCTCTTCTAATATGTATTTATAAACTTTAGAATGCTCAGAAACCCTAAAAATTGGGCTTTTCAGCGTAAAAGGGAAGCAGGGTGCGAAATCGACACGAGCTGGCACATAGGTGTGTGGCCAACCCGTGTGGCTCACACAGACGTGTGCCAAGCCCGTGTGGAAATGCTCAGGCCATATGGATCCTAAAAATAGCTCTTTTTGTCTGATTTTGGCCCCTTTTTTGCTCCTTTCGCTCCCCTATGCTCACCTAAGTATAAAAACATGAATTTAAAGGATTAGGAGCATCAAATTCACTAATTTACATAATAAATCATCCAAAAACGCATCAAGAATGGGGTTAAAAACATGTTACTTTTATAGCTTATCACATACATGTAACTAATAAACTCATTATAATATCTTTCACTTACCAATACTATAATTATGCTATAATATATAAGCACATAAATAAATTGCAATTCAATTATTTCATAGCCCGATGAACTAGTAATTTAACTAGAGTACTAGAGTAACTACACCAATTTCATTAACAATCCATATCATTTAGTCTAAATCATTTGTACTCAGTTCACATACTCGGTCATTACTCCATTTTTAGGGGCATCGTAGATGCAAAACAGGGGCACATACGTGCAGTCTGGGGCACCAAAGTGCGAACAGGGGCACTGACGTGCAAACAGGGACACCAAAGTGTATACAGGGGCATCGAAATGCAAACAGGGGCACAATTGTGCAAATAAGGGCACTTTTTCATTCCCGTATACAATAGAACTCGTTACATTCACAGGTAATTTATTTCAAATCCAAGAATTTCTACTAACAATCTCTTTTTAATTTCATATATATATGTATAATACTTGCAATTCTTATTTTTATATAAATAACCACAGATATCTCACATATATACAATTCCATTAACTAGAAAAAAACATTATAAAACTCAAGTGAATTATATTTAATAATCGAATTACCATGAACTTACCTTAATTAAAGTAACATTTAAATAGACAATCTATAATTCAAAATCACCAAACACATTAGTATTAACTGTCATATCATTTAATTTGATTAATTCCTCTATTTGAATCATAATAATAATTTATCACATCTTTATCATTTAATTTTAACATAACATAAATAACTATTTACTTTCATCCAAAATGGATAAGATAATAATTTTCATCCTTAAACGAACTTACCTCAACTAGAAAGGTTGCTAAAACGGAGTCGACAACTAATCTAAAACTTAAGCTTTTCCTCGATTTAATTTCAATTGTAGCGTTTCTTGATCTAAATAATAATTTTCCAATCAATTAAACCATTCAATTAACTTAAAATATTTAATTCAAGCTTATAATCCATACTATTGTGAAATTATAAAATTACCCCTAATATTTTAACTTTTATATAATTTAGTCCCTAAACCCGAAACTTGAAATTTCACCCTTTTTAACCATAATTCATGCTAGCCGATTTTACCCAATCTTATAACAACCCATATTTATAAAAAATTTACAATATTTTCCTTGAATTTTACCATTTTCATAAATAAGTCCTTAAACCTTAAAATCGTCAAAAATTACTTAACAAAATATATCCATTTAACAACCATGCTTAACAATACACCATAAAACTTCAAAAACATATCAAATTCATCCATAGAATAATTTATAACATTTAAGAGTTTTATAATTTGACCCCCGGGTTAGCTAGATTAAGCTAAAACGAGCTTAAAAACATAAAAATTACTAAAAACGAGACAAAAATAACATACCATGCAATGAATTGAAGTTTGGCTGAAACTTTCTTCTCCTTAAACCTTGGCTATTCGGTTTTACAACCAAAAATAAAAGGAAGAAGATGATTAGTATTTTATCATCTTTTACTTAAGGTTTACTTACTTATTTACTAGTTTACCCTTTATTTAAACTTCATTTTACTAAAACTCAAACCTATAACCATCCACTAATTAAAACATATATCAAACCTCCCTCATTTAATAGTTAAGCTGTTTAATCATTGTAATTTAGTAGTGACTAGATTTAAGACCTTTTACGATTTAGTCATTTTTATTTAATTAACTATCTAAATGTTAAAATTTCTTAACCAAATTTTAATATAAACTTAATAACACACCATAAATATTTAATAAAATATTTACAGCTTCGGTTTATAGAAACGGGATCTTGATACCTCATTTTCGAAACCCACTTGACTTTAAAGATTTACCACTTCAACCTGATTATTCGATCAAATAACATAACTTATCAATTCAAAATTTATTATAATACTATTTTTGACTCGTAAATATTAAATAATAATATTTACAGATACGTTCGTCGAATTTGTGGCCTCAACACCACTGTTTCTGACATAATTGAAAAATAAGTTGTTACATTCATAGTTTAGGGTTTATAACTTAAATTTATGGTTAATGGTTCAGGGTTATAGGTTTATTTTTTAATGTTTGAGGTTTTGATTTTAGGGTTTGAGGTTTAATGTTTATAGTTTATTGGTTAGGGGTCAAGGGTTAGCGTTAGGGGTTATGGTTTAAGGTTTAAGGTTTTGAGTTTTGGGTTGTAGGTTAGGGTTGAGGTTAAGGTTAGGGTTTAGGGTTTATGTCATAGGGATTAGGGCTTGAGGGGTTGGGGTTTGAAATTTAAGGTTTGGGTTTTAAGTGGTTAAATGGTGTAAATGTTCATATGTATTGAGGTATGTTTGAGTTGGGAATGGTCAAGTTGATAATTTGGTTACTAACAATATATCAAGTGTATTATATAAAGTGTTTGAAGTATAGAGAATTGTTTTCAAAACTCGCCATACAAATAGTGAAAATGAACTTTCAATTAAAAAATTTTCAAAACACTAATTTACTTCAAATAAAAGTGTAAAGTTAAAAAAAGAGTTAAAAAACTACTTTACGTTTTCACAATTGTAATTTATGTATTAGAGGGAGGAAATCATATTATGAATGAGGAACATTTTATGTATAAGAAAATCAACCTAAAACCTAAGATAGAATTAGATAATAAATTTCTGTAACAGCCCAAAATTTACCCTAGTCGGGAAGTGGTTTCGGGACCGCTAAACCGAGTCACCGAAATGTTTGAATGTGATAATTATTGTCTAGAATATGTAATTATGAATGTGTGAAAATTTCAAGCTTCGATTTAGTCGATTTCATGTGAATTTAGTCAATAGGACTTATGCGAGAAAATTTTAAAATGTGATAGGTCAATGCGTAAGGACCTATTAGTGCATGTGGAAAAAGGGGGACTTGCATGTCAAATTCCCCCCTTTAGTAGTGGCCGGCCATGACAAATAAGGTGAACAAGGTGTGATGGGCAAAACATGTCATAAACATGTTTTGTTGGTGCATCATGGGATGAATAACAAAATAAAAAGTTAATAATAAAGAAATGGAAAAAAAGAATGATGAAAGGAAAAAAAAGGGATCATCATTCATGTTCTTGCTAGCCGAATCTAAAGAAGAAAGAAAAATTGTTCATCTTTTATCATCCTTGGCCGAAAATGCTAAGAAGAAGGGGGAAGGGGAAGTAAGACATTCGGCCACTCCTTCTAGTCTTGAATAAGGTATGTAATGCATGGTAGCTTTTGGAAATTGTTGAATGTATTAAGCTAGTTACTAAGTCCCTTACTTAGCCCATGTTCAAATCTTGAATATTGTTGGTAACATGAGCAATCGGTCATCTTAAGTCACTATTAAGGTAAGGAAGTTTGTACTAGCTTTTGAAATTTTAGTTAATATTGAGTGAGTTATCAAGTGATTTTTGTAAACCATGTTGAAATTTCGATTTTGGGGGTAAGTATGGTTTTCGGCTATAAGAGATTAATAAGGGTGATGATTGTGTTACATGCTAAACTTAGATGAAATTGTGTGATTAGATAAATTAAAAGTAATAGTATAGTTGATGAATATATATAGATATACATATTCGGCCATCACTTAAGAGCTTATGTGATGTTGAGTTTAAGCTTTGCATATTCGGCTATATGTATATATACATATATATGTAAGCCCATTCGTGATATTACCTTAGGACTATGTATATATAACCGACAAAAAAATGGGGAAAACTAGCAAAGGTGAAGGCCGAATGAGCTATAGGAGGTGTGGATGACTTTTATGCATGTGGGTGTGTGTGTATGCCATTTAGTTGGTGACATTCGGCATTTCTTAATTAACATTAGAGATGAGTGAATGAAATCGGCATGTGTGTTTGTGAAAATGCCGAATGTGAATTTGGATAATATTGCGTAATGTATGTGCTTTAAAATGATGGAATGGAGTGGATGCTTTAAATGTGTTATGAACAATTATAAGTTAAATTAAGGTTTGCTAAATTACCATTGTCATTGCCGAATATACAAACATACACATGCATGTGTAATTGAAGTATCAATGTTTAGCAAGATGGTTAAACTAGTTAATTTATCGATTTAGCTCAAGAAGCTAAAGGTGGAGAGGCAAGCAAGGGCAAAGAAAAGATCATCGAGTAACCGAGTTGGAACCGTCTTACCCAACACAAAGTAAGTCATCAAGCATATATTTTGTATTGATCTAAATAGACATAATGTCTATGTAATCATGCTGAATGGAATGATAAATTTATATACATGTATGTATGTGGTGATGAAAGTGTTGAATGAAGAGAAAAGAGGTGAGATGTATTGAGTTGTTGACCTCGGCACTGAGAGTGCAGGTATAAACATTTATGATCAAGAGATTGGCGCTAAGTGTGCGGGTTTAAATTGTACAGCACTAAGTGTGCGAGTTTGATTATGTAGCACTAAGTGTGCGAATTTGATTATGTAGCACTAAGTGTGCGAGTTTGATTATGTAGCACTAAGTGTGCGAGTTTGATTATATAGCACTAAGTGTGCGAGTTGATTATATAGCACTGAGTGTGCGGACTTAATATATACGTTTGAATCATTATGGACACTAAGTGTGCGACATTATTAAGTCGATCACGGACAGCGGATCGGGTAAGTACCTTGAGTTCATGGCCAATAGGCGCTATGTTATAATTGGAGTTGAGCTTGGTAAGTTGAAACCTATGTGACAATTATAATTGAAGTCACGTACATAAGATTTATTGTGGAATAGGTGAAAGGCTGTTTAGTTGTATGATTGTAACGAAAATAAAATGATGTATGAAAATGCCTCAAATATCCTATTGATGAGTATATGGAATGTGAATGCATGATTTGGTATGAGATTGAACCGATGGGTCTGAGGAACTATGGCATGGTTCGGTATGGATGGAGTAACTAGCCTCGTTCCATTTTGTTTCCTATTGTGATAATGTTATTAATGGATGGTAGTGCATTGCTTATGACTTACTGAGTTATATACTCACTCGGTGTTTCCTTGTCACCTATTTTAGGTTTCTTGGACTCGACTCTTTTTGCGTGATCGGGCCGTCATTGGAGTCATCACACCGGCTAGCAAGTTTTGGTACTTTCTTCTTAGTCGGCTTAGGAGAACATTTCGGCATGTATAGGCTATTATGTTGTGTTTGAACTTTGGTATGTAAACTTTTAGCCATGCGAAAATGGCATGAATGTTCGGTTGGGTTTGGTTTCATAACGTTAGGTCGTAAATCTTGATAATTCGACCTTTTTATGCCATATGTCATGGTTGATTATTTTGGTGTTAAAATTCATGATATGGCAATAGTGTAGTAGGGGGGATGTTTGACAATGATTAGCCTTTGGCATGGCTAGTCATGATCATAATTTGTGATATGTATGAAGAATTACTAGTTAGATTAAGGAGAAATCACGAAATGGGCATAGTTGCTTTCGTAACAGATGCTGGCAGCAGCAGTGACGTGAGATTGAAAAATCACTAAAAATAGTAGGAGTGGAATTAATTGATGAATAAATTATGTATTCGAAGCTCGATGAGTCTATTTTCATATAGAAGCAACGAAAAGATCATATGGACAATATGTTAAGAGATATTTAGGTTCTCGTGAGACAGGGCCAGAACAGTTTCTGGATTCCCTATTCCGACTTTGGAAATTCATTATAAATTAACCAGAGATAATTAGGAGACATACCATATATGGATAGATTCCTCTCTGAGTCTAGTTTCTATAGAAACAAACGGCATGAGTATTGAAGCTCTGTCCAGGGAGATATCTAGGTCGTAATGCGCAAAGGTCAGTGTAGTCGATCCCTGTAACATGGGAGACTTTGACTAATAAACTGTACTAATTGGCCCAACCAAAAATTCTAGAAAAAATATGTAGATGGGCATATGAGTCTAGTTTCAGGGAAAAATCACGAAACTGATTTTCGAGTTGTGAAACTCAAGATATGATTTTTAAAGCGACTAGTACGCAGGTTGGCAGTGTCTGAGAAATATTTTTATAAAGGGTTTAAAGTCTGTTAACACCTCGTGTTCGACTCCGGTGTCGGTCTCGGGTTCGGGGTGTTACATTTGATTGGTATCAGAGCTATGGTTTGGTCGGTTCTAGGACTACCATAGCACGTATGAGTCTAGCTATACATGCCGAATGTTAATGTTTAACTGTGTGATGACTTCTGACGGTTAAAATTTATGTTTTGATTAGTAAATGGATCCCGGTGTAGAGAGAACCTTGGCGGATGACATTGAAAGTGTAGCGGCTGCTCCTGCACAAGGGACACCGCCTGTTGAACCTCAGTCATCTGCGAATAATCAAGGTGAGGGGGCTAAACAAGCCTTCTTTACCATGATGAATGAGTGGGTCGCGCAATATGCCCGAACCAATCCGGCTGTCCAACAATTCCCGAATTTGAATAATCCACCCCAAGAGCCCGTAATGCCATCAGTCACTGATCCTGTGAGGCTGAGTAAGCCACCTGTAGACTTGATTAGGAAGCGCGGGGCTGAGGAGTTCAGGGCCATAGTTACTGATGATGCTGAAAGAGCCGAATTCTGGCTTGATAACACCATTCGAGTGTTTGATGAACTGTCATGCACACCCGATGAATGTCTAAAGTGTGCTATATCCTTGTTGCGGGACTCAGCCTACTATTGGTGGAGGACCCTGATTTCCATAGTCCCAAACGAACGAGTAACTTGGGACTTCTTTCAGACGGAATTTCGAAAGAAATATATTAGTCAACGGTTCATTGATCAAAAGCGTAAGGAATTCTTGGAACTCAAGCAAGGCCGTATGACAGTATCTGAATACGAACATGAATTCGTAAGATTCAGTAGGTATGCCCGGGAGTGCGTAGCTGATGAGGTTGCTATGTGCAAAAGATTCGAAGAAGGATTGAATGCAGATTTAAAGCTACTAATGGTTATTTTGGAAATAAAAGAATTCGTAACACTAGTCGAACGAGCCTGCAAGGCGGAAAAACTTGGAAAGGAGAAGAAGAAGGCTGAATTTGAAGCTAGAGACTATCGTAAAAGATCGACGGGTAAAGCTCCGTTCTCAGCTGTAAAGAAGTTCAGGGAGGACACTAATAAGTCGAGGATGACTGCGGGAATTTCCATCAGAGCACGACCATCGGCGGACTCCCGAGCTACTTCGGTAGCTAGTGTGGGCAATAATCGTCAAGAGAAACCTGAATGTCCCCAATGCGGAAGACGACACCTAGGTGAATGTTGGGGTAAGTCTACTAACAGGGCCTGTTACGGATGCGGTTCGAAGGACCACTTCATTAGAGATTGCACGGAGCTTGATGAGAAGAATAAGATTCAAGGTGCAAGACCTAGTGGGGTGACAACTAGAGGTAGACCACCGAGAATTTTAGGAGGTAGGGGTGGTAGTCAGAGAGGGGCCTCTGATACGGCTGTTTGAGCCGAGAACCGTACTTCTGCTAGAGCATATGCCATTCGCGCACGAGAGGAGGCATCCTCCCCTGACGTCATCACTGGCACCTTCACTCTCTTTGATACTAATGTGATTGCATTGATTGACCCTGGCTCTACTCATTCATATGTATGCGAAACCTTAGCATCCAGTAAGACTCTACCTGTTGAGTCTACTGAGTTCGTAATTCGAGTGTCAAACCCTTTGGGTCAATGCGTACTTGTTGATAAAGTGTGTAAGAGATGCCCTCTAAAAATTCGAGAATCTTGTCTTCCGGCCGATTTGATGCTTTTGCCGTTTGACGAATTTGACATTATTCTTGGTTTGGATTGGTTGACCGTGCATGATGCGGTTGTGAATTGCAAAAGCAAGACTATTGATTTGAGGTGCGCAAATAACGAGATAATTCGAATTGAGTCTACGGACTTAAGGGGGTTGCCAGCTGTAATATCAGCAATGTTGGCCCAGAAATATGTAAGAAAAGGGTGCGAAGCATACCTTGCGTATGTACTTGATGACAAAGAGTTAGAAAAGAAACCCGAATTTGTGCCGGTGGTTTGTGAATACCCGGATGTTTTTCCTGAAAAATTATCGGGTTTACCACCTGTTCGGGAGGTAGAGTTTGGTATTGAGCTTGTACCTGGGACTACGCCGATTTCGATAACTCCATATCGTATGGCACCAACCGAGTTGAAAGAGTTAAAATCTCAGTTGCAAGAATTGACGGATAGAGGTTTTGCTCGACCAAGTTTCTCACCTTGGGGTGCACCAGTATTGTTCGTGAAAAAGAAGGACGGAACCATGAGGTTGTGCATTGACTATCGTCAACTGAATAAAGTGACGATAAAGAACAAATATCCGTTGCCGTGCATCGATGATTTGTTCGACCAACTGAAGGGAGCCTCAGTGTTCTCAAAAATAGATTTGAGATCGGGCTATTATCAGTTGCGAATTCGAGATTCGGACATACCCAAAACTGCTTTCAGAATGAGGTACGGTCACTACGAGTTCTTAGTGATGCCGTTTGGGCTCACTAATGCCCCTGCAGTATTTATGGATTTGATGAATCAGATTTTCAGACCATATTTGGATCGGTTCGTAGTTGTGTTCATTGATGACATCTTGGTCTATTCAAGAGATGAGATCGAACATGCTGAACACTTGAGATTAGTGTTGCAAGTTTTGCGGGATAAGAAGTTATATGCCAAGTTCAGTAAGTGTGAGTTCTGGTTAAGAGAGGTTAGCTTCTTGGGTCATGTGGTATCCGCATCGGGTATTCGAGTTGACCCGAACAAAATCTCAGCCATACTTAACTGGAAACCTCCGAGAAATATTACTGAGGTTCGGAGCTTTTTGGGACTCGCCGGTTATTACCGACGATTTGTCAAAGGTTTCTCAATGATAGCCACACCAATGACGAAGCTACTTCAAAAGGATGCTAAGTTCGAATGGACGGAGAAATGTCAGAAAGGCTTCGATCAACTGAAAACTCATTTGACTGAAGCTCCAATTTCAGTGCAACCCGAATCAGGCAAAGAGTTTGTCATTTATAGTGACGCATCCCTACTCGGGTTGGGTTGCATATTGATGCAAGAAGGTCGAGTTGTGGCCTATGCGTCGAGACAATTGAAGCCACACGAGAGAAATTATCCAACCCATGATCTCGAGCTAGCCGCCATCGTATTTGCTTTGAAAATATGGCGACATTATTTGTTTGGCGAAAAGTGCCATGTATTTTCGGATCACAAAAGTATCAAATATTTGATGACTCAAAGGGACTTAAATCTGTGACAAAGACGTTGGCTTGAGTTGTTGAAAGATTACGAGCTTGTCATTGATTACCACCCGGGAAAGGCTAATGTGGTTGCGACGCCTTAAGCCGGAAATCGCTGTTTGCTTTACGAGCGATGAATGTGCACTTGTCTGTTCTACCCGACAATGTGTTAGTAGCTGAATTAAAGGCCAAACCATCATTGATTCATCAAATTCGTGAAGCTCAGAAAGTCGACGATGAATTGGTTGCAAAACGGGCTGAATGTATTCCGAATATGGAATCCGAATTTCAAATTGATGAGGACGATTGTTTGAGGTTCAGAAGTCGTTTGTGTGTTCCAAGAAATTCAGAACTCATTTCGATGATTCTGAACGAAGCCCATTGTAGCCGAATGTCAATTCACCCGGGGAGTACGAAAATGTACAACGATTTGAAACGTCGATTTTGGTGGCATGGTATGAAAGGGGACATCTCCGACTTTGTTTCGAGATGTTTAATATGTCAACAAGTGAAAGTGGAACATTAAGTGCCTTCAGGATTACTTCAGCCGATCATGATACCCGAGTGGAAAAGGGATCGAGTCACAATGGACTTTGTGTCCGGACTACCATTGTCAACAAGTAAGAAGGATGCGATTTGGGTTGATAGACTGACTAAGTCGGCTCACTTTATCCCCGTGCGTACGGATTTTTCATTGGATAAACTAGCCGAATCGTATGTTTCTCAGATTGTGAGATTACATGGAGTACCTATTTCTATCGTGTCGGATAGAGATCCGAGATTCACCTCGCGATTTTGGAAGAAATTGCAAGAAGCGTTGGGTACCAAGCTGCATTTTAGCACCGCTTTTCATCCACAAACCGATGGTCAATCCGAGCGGATAATTCAGATACTTGAGGATATGTTGAGATGTTGCATCCTCGAGTTTAGTGGTTCATGGGAACGGTATTTACCTTTGATTGAATTCGCTTACAACAATAGTTTTCAATCAAGTATTAAGATGGCACCTTACGAGGCTTTGTACGGTCGTAAATGCCGTACACCATTGTTTTGGACCGAGCTCGGTGAAAGTAAAATTTTCAGAGTTGATTTGATTAAAGATGCCGAACAGAAAGTAAAGGTAATCCGTAAAAGTCTGAAGGCAGCCACAGATCGTCAGAAATCGTATGCGGACTTGAAACGAAAGGACATTGAATATCAGGTGGGAGATAAAGTGTTCCTTAAAGTTTCACCTTGGAAAAAGGTACTCAGGTTTGGCCGTAAGGGCAAGTTGAGCCCGAGATTCATTGGGCCGTACGAAATCTCCGAACGAGTTGGTCCGGTTGCGTATAGATTGATTTTGCCCCCTGAGCTTGAAAAGATTCACGACGTCTTTCATGTTTCGATGCTTCGACGCTATCGATCTGATCCATCGCACATAATTAGCGCATCAGAGGTTGAAATTCAAGCCGATATGAGTTATGAAGAAGAACCGATACGTATCCTAGCTCGTGAAGTGAAGGAGTTGCGAAACAAAAGGGTTCCGTTAGTGAAGGTGTTATGGCTCAAACACGGGATCGAGGAAGCTACTTGGGAAACCGAGAGCTCAATGAAAGAACGATACCCAAACCTATTTACCAGTAAGATTTTCGGGGACGAAAATTTCTCAAGTGGGGGAGAGTTGTAACAGCCCAAAATTTACCCTAGTCGGGAAGTGGTTTCGGGACCGCTAAACCGAGTCACCAAAATGTTTGAATGTGATAATTATTGTCTAGAATATGTAATTATGAATGTGTGAAAATTTCAAGCTTCGATTTAGTCGATTTCATGTGAATTTAGTCAATAGGACTTATGCGAGAAAATTTTAAAATGTGATAGGTCAATGCGTAAGGACCTATTAGTGCATGTGGAAAAAGGGGGGACTTGCATGTCAAATTCCCCCCCCTTTAGTAGTGGCCGGCCATGACAAATAAGGTGGACAAGGTGTGATGGGCAAAACATGTCATAGACATGTTTTGTTGGTGCATCATGGGATGAATAACAAAATAAAAAGTTAATAATAAAGAAATGGAAAAAAAGAATGATGAAAGGAAAAAAAAGGGATCATCATTCATGTTCTTGCTAGCCGAATCTAAAGAAGAAAGAAAAATTGTTCATCTTTTATCATCCTTGGCCGAAAATGCTAAGAAGAAGGGGGAAGGGGAAGTAAGACATTCGGCCACTCCTTCTAGTCTTGAATAAGGTATGTAATGCATGGTAGCTTTTGGAAATTGTTGAATGTATTAAGCTAGTTACTAAGTCCCTTACTTAGCCCATGTTCAAATCTTGAATATTGTTGGTAACATGAGCAATCGGTCATCTTAAGTCACTATTAAGGTAAGGAAGTTTGTACTAGCTTTTGAAATTTTAGTTAATATTGAGTGAGTTATCAAGTGATTTTGTAACCATGTTGAAATTTCGATTTTGGGGGTAAGTATGGTTTTCGGCTATAAGAGATTAATAAGGGTGATGATTGTGTTACATGCTAAACTTAGATGAAATTGTGTGATTAGATAAATTAAAAGTAATAGTATAGTTGATGAATATATATAGATATACATATTCGGCCATCACTTAGGAGCTTATGTGATGTTGAGTTTAAGCTTTGCATATTCGGCTATATGTATATATACATATATATGTAAGCCCATTCGTGATATTACCTTAGGATAGTATATATAACCGACAAAAAATGGGAAAACTAGCAAAGGTGAAGGCCGAATAGCTATAGGAGGTGTGGATGACTTTATGCATGTGGGTGTGTGTGTATGCCATTTAGTTGGTGACATTCGGCATTTCTTAATTAACATTAGAGATGAGTGAATGAAATCGGCATGTGTGTTTGTGAAAATGCCGAATGTGAATTTGGATAATATTGCGTAATGTATGTGCTTTAAATGATGGAATGGAGTGGATGCTTTAAATGTGTTATGAACAATTATAAGTTAAATTAAGGTTTGCTAAATTACCATTGTCATTGCCGAATATACAAACATACACATGCATGTGTAATTGAAGTATGAATGTTTAGCAAGATGGTTAAACTAGTTAATTTATCGATTTAGCTCAAGAAGCTAAAGGTGGAGAGGCAAGCAAGGGCAAAGAAAAGATCATCGAGTAACCGAGTTGGAACCGTCTTACCCAACACAAAGTAAGTCATCAAGCATATATTTTGTATTGATCTAAATAGACATAATGTCTATGTAATCATGCTGAATGGAATGATAAATTTATATACATGTATGTATGTGGTGATGAAAGTGTTGAATGAAGAGAAAGAGGTGAGATGTATTGAGTTGTTGACCTCGGCACTGAGAGTGCAGGTATAACATTTATGATCAAGAGATGGCGCTAAGTGTGCGGGTTTAATTGTACAGCACTAGTGTGCGAGTTTGATTATGTGCACTAAGTGTGCGATTTGATTATGTGCACTAGTGTGCGAGTTTGATTATGTGCACTAAGTGTGCGAGTTTGATTATATAGCACTAAGTGTGCGAGTTGATTATATAGCACTGAGTGTGCGGACTTAATATATACGTTTGAATCATTATGGACACTAAGTGTGCGACATTATTAAGTCGATCACGGACAGCGGATCGGGTAAGTACCTTGAGTTCATGGCCAATAGGCGCTATGTTTATAATTGGAGTTGAGCTTGGTAAGTTGAAACCTATGTGACAATTATAATTGAAGTCACGTACATAAGATTTATTGTGGAATAGGTGAAAGGCCGTTTAGTTGTATGATTGTAACGAAAATAAATGATGTATGAAAATGCCTCAAATATCCTATTGATGAGTATATGGAATGTGAATGCATGATTTGGTATGAGATTGAACCGATGGGTCTGAGGAACTATGGCATGGTTCGGTATGGATGGAGTAACTAGCCTCGTTCCATTTTGTTTCCTATTGTGATAATGTTATTAATGGATGGTAGTGCATTGCTTATGACTTACTGAGTTATATACTCACTCGGTGTTTCCTTGTCACCTATTTTAGGTTTCTTGGACTCGACTTTTTTGCGTGATCGGGCCGTCATTGGGTATCCACCGGCTAGCAGTTTTGGTACTTTCTTCTTAGTCGGCTTGGAAACATTTCGGCATGTATAGCTATTATGTTGTGTTTGAACTTTGGTATGTAATTTTAGCCATGCGAAAATGGCTGAATGTTCGGTTGGGTTTGGTTTCATAACGTTAGTCGTTTGATATTCGATTTTTGCTATGTTGGTTTTTTTTGGTTTATTCTGATTGGCTAGTTGTAGGGGGGTTTTGCATGATTAGCCTTTGCATGGTAGTCTGATATAATTTGTTATTATGAAAATTATAGTTAGATTAAGGGAATCACGATGGGCATAGTTCTTTCGTACAGATGCTGGCGCAGCCAGTGACGTGAGATTGGAAAATCACTAATAGTAGGAGTGGAAATTAATTGATGAATAAATATGTATTCAAGCTCGATGAGTTTTTCAATAAGAACGAAAAGAAATGACATATGTAAGAATTCGGTTCCGTGGACGGGCCAGACGGTTTCTGGATTCTGTTCCGATTTGGAATTATTATAATTAACCGAATAATTAGGACATACCAATATGGTAGATTCCTTCTGAGTTTTTCTATGAACAACGGAGTATTGAAGCTCTGTCAGGGATTCTAGTGTAATGCGCAAGTCAGTGTAGTCGTCCCTGTACATGGGAGATTACTAATAAACTGTACTAATTGGCCCGACCAAAGAGATTCCT
>NC_053438.1:24562100-24635735 GCF_007990345.1 Gossypium hirsutum | reverse complement strand
ATTGACGTGATTTTGAAAATCACCAAGAATAGTAGAAATAGAATTAGAGAGTGAATGAGATATAGAATTAAATCTTATCGAGTCTATTTTCACATGAAAGAAACAGTGTAGGCAAAGGAATTATATATTATGAGATATTTGAATTTTAGTGAGACAGGGTCAGAATGGTTTTTGAAGTCCCCTATTCTGACTTTAGAAAATCATTAAAAATTGTACAGAAAGAATTATGAGTCATAAAGAAAAAGCAAATGAGAACATTATCCAAATTCTGTACAATGAGATAATTGATTTTTAGTGAAGAGGGACCAGAACTATCAAGCAGTGAAACATGAGAGACTTTAAAGAATAAACTGTACTTATTGTCTGAGCCAAAAATTCTGAAAATTTTATGGTAAGAAAATATATGAGTCTAGTTTCAGGGAAAATTTATGGATCTAAAATTCCAGTTTCTTAACTCGAGTTATAATTAAATTAGTGACTGTTACGTAATTGGACAGTTTTATTGTGAATAGTGAAATAAAGTATTTTGATTTGTTTAAGTATTTGAAAAATTATTAATGTTCCCGGTTTGGACCCGAACCATTTCTGTTGCATGTTTTACGGTCTCGAGGGTCCTTTTTAGGGACATATTGATTGACCGTGAGCGAATTAATTTTAAAAGCGAATTTTTATGCTCTGAATTAGTAACTTAAGTCAGATAACGCCTCGTGGTCGACTCAGGCAACGGTCTCGGGTAAAGGGTGTTACACATTTTTAAGGGATCGAGGGCTCAATAAAGAGACAGTATGCATATGTATGAGTGATTTATGATATGGTTTAAATTATTGAATGTTAAAATGTTTAAAGTTTCTGATTGAACGGTAAAACTCTGTAACCCTATTCTAGCGACGAATATGAGTTGGGGGTGTTACAGTTTTAGATATTCTCTTCGGCAAGAATGACTATCATTCTTTCTTATAATCTATTGGGATCCCAAACTTGTCACAACATTAAGCACCTGTTGAAGAAAATCTCAATTTATATTTGTCATCATGGCAAAGTATTCATCTTCTTCAACATCAGGTAGGTTAAACAAATCATTAATAGACTTAGAAGTTAGGGGTACCTTCTTCTTGAGAACAAGAGCTTCTGTCTCATCTGGCTTAGTCAAATTAGCATAGAACTCTCAAACTAACTCCTTATCGGGTAATGATCGTGCATCACAAAAATAATTCCAATTGAGGGCATCAATCATCTTTCGTATTGGCAAAGGCACAACCATCTTATCATTGCTTTCCAAGTTGAAATTTTTTTCCGGCATCATAGGTTGATTTTTGAAAATAAAATCAAACCTTTATTTCACTTCTTCATCTTGAATCACAATGGGATTTTCAATAGAGGTCTTTGAAAATTTATTTCTTTTGTGAGACATGGTGATTTTTCCCAAAAAATAGGTGAAATTCAGTAATGGATGAAGTAAGGGATTTTGCGGCGGTGATAGGCTCGTGACAGCGATAGGGTTGCGGCAGTGATATGGTTTCTCCGAAAAAAGGCTCACGGTGGCCGTAAGCTAGGGTTTTGCAACAAAGGAAGAAATTTAGGGAGAATTTTTGGGATTTAGGCCGACGACTAAGAGGAAAAAGAATGAGTGGCTAGGGTTTAAGCTAATTGCTTGAAGGGTTGTGAAGATTATGGTGGTAGAGAGGAGTTTATATAGTGGTGAATTAGGGAAATCTTGTAGCAAAATTTTAACTTCTTAAGTGACTTGGGTGGCAAATATAGTTGGAGGGAAAAGTGGTGGAAATTTTAAGGTTTTGAGGAACCCTTAATGACGACACTGATGGTGTAAATTTCTCCTCTTTGTTGTTTCAAGCATTGAGCCAAAATCATATTTACAATTACACTGCTTAAGATAAAATAAACTTATTAGTACTTGGGTCAATTTGACCCCCTTATAAAACATAAACAATTAAAGTTAACATTAAAAACAGAAATTAAAGTGAAAAATAAAAATTTTAAAATTAATTAGAAAATTTCTTCTCAAAAGATTACATTAAATTAATGCCCAGGAACGGTTGGAAGGGTCAATATTAAACATAAACAATTAAAGTTAACATTAAATATAGAAGTTAAAGTGAAAAAAAATTAAAATTAATCAGAAAATTTCTTCTCAAAAGATTACATTAAATTAATGCCTAGAAAAGGTTTGAGAGGTCACAATGGTCCCGCTTAAGTTTCAATCTCTTTAGGCAGAATTAATTAAATGTACTAATTTAAGAAAATTATTTCTAACTTTTTATTAAAAGGTAAAACCATTAAAAATTAAGGGTCTAATAATTTGAACGAGGTTTTTATTCGCTCAACTTCACCACCCCAATAGTGCTTGAGACGTTGACCGTTAACTTTAAACGTACCTCCGTGGTTGTCGTACAATTCTATAGCTCCATCTGGATAAAATTTGTAGATGGTATAAGGTCCTTTTTATTTAGATTTGAGCTTTCCCAGAAATAACCTTAGCCTCGAATTAAAACCTTCTATGAATTCACGAGGTTGTATATGACTATCATGCCATCTCTTATATTTTTCTTTACTCATCTTGGTATTCTCGTATGAAAATAACCTCAACTCTTCCAACTTATCATGTTGTAACATCCTTCTCTCACTGGCTTGCTTAAGATCCAAATTTAATTGTTTCAAAGCCCAGTGAGATTTATTCTCCAATTCGAGCAGGAAATGACATGCCTTTCCAAAAACTAGCCGATAGGGAGTCATTCCTAACGACATCTTAAAAGTAGTTCGATAGGCCCATAAAGCATAATCGAGCATTCGAGACTAATATTTTCAATTAGGGCGCACCACCCTCTCAAGAATACCTTTGATTTCTCAATCCACCCTTCCAACTTGCCCATTTGACTGTGGGTGATAGGCAGCAACAATCTTATGCTTCACATCATACTTGTCAAGCAACCACTTAAGCCACCTATTTACAAAGTGATATCCTTCATCACTAATTATAGCTCTAGGAGTCCCAAACCGTGTAAATACATGCTTATGTAAGAATTGTATGACTACCTCGGGATCATTTGTTGGGTATGCCTCGGCTTGAACCCACTTGGATACATAGTCCACAGCTACCAAAATATACTTATTCCCATAAGAAGAAGGAAATAGGCCTAGAAAATCAATGCCCCATATGTCGAATAATTTTACCACTAAAATATTTGTTAAGGGCATCTTGTTCCTCATTGATATGTTTCTATTTCTTTGGCATCTATCGCAAATTTTCACTTATGCATACATATCCTTAAACACTGTAGGCCAAAAGAATCCAGCTTGTAAAATCTTCACTGCTGTACTGGAACCACAAAAGTGTCCCCCACTCAGAGATGAATGACGGTGGTACAAAATCTCGTCAATTTCACTTTCAGCTACGCACTTCCTGATTATGTTATCTGCACATTGTTTAAACAAAAATGGATCCTCCCAGAAATAATACCAACTATCATAAAGGAATTTCTTCCTTTGTTGGTATGTCATTTCTCGAGGAACTATTCCACATGCTAAATAATTGGCAAAATCAGCAAACTAAGGTGTTTTATGAATTCAACTTACCTCGAAGATATGCTCATCAGGAAAATTCTCATTAATTGGAATGAGTGAAGAAGTTACCTCATTTTGTTCCAGCCTCGATAGATGGTCAGCTACTTGATTTCTGACACACTTTCTGTCTTGGATCTTAAGATCAAATTCTTGGAGCAAAAGTATCCCTCGATTTAGCCTTGGTTTAGCATCTTTCTTCGTGAGTAAATACTTTGGTACCTGTAATATATGAATGGAACTTGTCAAAAGCAAAAAACTGTAACAAAGAGTTCTTTTTTAGTTACCATATAATTGATCTAGGCTCCTGTCAAAGTTTTGCTTGCATAGTAGATAAGATGAAAGACTTTATTCCTTCTTTAACCCATCACAACTCCAACAACAAAATTGCTTTCATCCCACATCAACTCAAAAAGTGAGTTCCAATCAGGTGTGACAATTATTGGGGCTGAGATTAACTGGCTTTTTAATTCTTCAAAAGCTTCTAAACATGCTTTGTTAAAATAAAAAAAAAACAATTTCTTTTTCTAAAAGCATACACAAAGGTTTAAAAATTTTTGAAAAATCTTTGATAAATCTACGATAAAAACTAGCATGGCCTAAGAAACTTCTAACTCTTTTCACACTAACTAGAGGTGGTAATCTTTCAATTATGTCCACCTATGCTTTATCCACTTTAATTTCGTTTTTGGAAATTTTATGTCTTAAGACAATTCCCTCATCGCATCTTTTAAGTACCTTAGCCAAATTATTCAAAAAAACTCATAAGTGTTACCAAAAATAGAAAAATCATCCATGAAAACCTCACCAAAATTTTCAACCGTATTTGTGAAATTTGCCATCATACATTGCTGAAATGTGGCATGTGCATTACATAAGCCGAAAGGCATTTTCCTAAAAGCAAATGTACCATACGGGCAAGTAAAAGTAGTTTTATGTTGGTCTTTTAGGGCTAAAACTATTTGGTTGTATCCCGAATATCCATCTAAAAAATAACAAAATTCGTTGCCTACCAGTCGATCTAACATTTGATCCATAAAATGCAATGGAAAATGATCCTTACGAGTTGCTTTGTTCAACTTTCTGTAGTCAATACAGATTCTCCAACCTGTGGCAGTTCTCATTAGGATTAACTCATTACGTTCATTCTCGAAAATCGTGATTCCATCTTTATTTGGTACATATTGTATCGAACTTACCTAAGAACTATTTAAGATGGGGTAGATAAATTCCACATCTAACCATCTGATCACTTCCTTCCGTACTACCTCTTTCATGATAGGGTTAGGTCTTATTTTCCCATCGATTCTACCTTGCTCACATTCCTCTAAACTAATCTTATGCGAATAGAAGGAAGGGCTTATACCTCGTATGTCACCTATGGTCCAACCAATTTCCTTTTTAAATTTCTTTAAAATAGAAATCAGTTGCTCCTCTTAATGTTCTATCAGTTCTACTGAAAAAATCACAAGCAAAGTAGAATAATTACCTAAATAAACATATTTTAAATGGGATGGAAGTACATTTAGTTCAAGCTTAGTCGGTTCCTAGATTGATAACTTGGGTTGTGTAAATTCCCGAACTTCTAAATCTAGCAGTTCGAACCGCAATGGTTGAATATAACTCCTTGGGTTGGCTTCCATCAAAGTCATACCTTCATTACATTTTTCATCTTCAAAGGGTTCAGACCCTAAAGTGTTCTCTGACGGGTCTTCTTCAAAATTGCTTTCCATAGAAACTAAGGCTTCTAATTCCTCTATTACTAAACATTCTTTCGTCGGACAGGGAAATTTCATGGCCTTCAGAACGTTAAATATTACCTGGTTTTCTTGAACTCTCATTATAAGTTCTCCTTTTTGCACATCTATTAACGTTCTTCCCGTGGCTAGGAAAGGTCTCCCCAAGATGATTGGAACTTCCTTATCTACTTCAAAGTCTAACACAATAAAGTCAGCAGGAAAAATAGACCTATCAACTCTTACCAAGACATCCTCTATCTTTCCCTTGGGATATGCAAACGAACGATCCGCAAGTTGAAGTGTCATAGTAGTGGGTCTTACTTCACCTATTCCCAACAGTTTGAAAATAGATTTAGGCATCAAGTTGATGTTTGCTCCAAGGTTGCACAAAGCTTTACCGCAGTATGATTCTCTGATGTTACAAGGTATCGTAAAGCTTTCAAGGTCTTTCATTTTCGATGGTAGCTTGTTCTGTAAGAATGCATTGCACTCCTTCATCAAAGAAATAGTCTCATACTCACTAAGTTGTTTCTTATTGGACAAAATACCTTTGGTTTCTCCAAGAAAAGTTCAGATGATTTTGCCATGATGGATTGTAGAAGTTGGATTGTGGTCATTGGCCACTTCTATTTTGTTACTGATTCCTTACATAACAAACAGACTCGGGGTTTGAAGGGCAATTCTTGAAAGAATGACCATCCCCACTATACACACAAGAAATAATATCATACTGACTTGGTGATTGAGCTACAAAATTATTCAAACCATTAGTGGTAAACTATTTTAACATTGAGGAAATAGAAGATACCTAAGCAGAGAGTGAAGTCAGTGCGTCCGCTTCATGCACTCCAGCTACTCGTCCTTCAGAAACTACTCGATTTTTTAGCCATTGATAATTGTTCTAGCGACCTTTTCGATAATCTCGTAAGCCTTTTTATAAGAATTAAAAAAATTGCACTATTAGTAGAAGCGTCTACCATTAATCTTGTATGTCTGTTGAGACCGTTATAAAACATCTCCAATTGGATACAATGAGGAATCCCAAGATAAGGACACTTAAAAAGTAATTCATTGAATCTTTTCTATTCCTCGTATAAGGACTCATCATCTAATTGTTTGAAAGTAGTTATCGCATTTTGCAACTTTGTGTTCTTGCTTGGTGGAAAATTCTTTATCAAAAACCTTTCTGCTAATTCTTGCCATGTAGATATTGAACTTGGTGGCAGTGAATTCAGCCATACTCGTGCTTGATCTCGCAACGAGTATGGAAATAGCTTCAAACCTAATGTATCTTCAGTCACACCAGCTATCTTAAACGAATCACTCGCCTCCATGAATAATCGAAGGTGTAACTGTGGATCTTCCATGGGAATACCACTAAATCGGGCCACTGTTTGGAGCATTTAAAACATCACTGGTTTCAATTCAAATTGGGTTGCCTCGATATATGGCCTCTTGATTCCCGGATTTAACTAATTGAAAAGTGGCACAACGTATTGTCGTATGGCACGATTTCTGTCATCAACAATAAAGATTGGGTTGTGCACATGTTTGGCTCCATTACCTTGCCTGTCATTTTGATTTCCAAAGTCCATCTTGGTTTGACTTTGAGCAAATCTCTCGCGTCTTCTCTATCTAAATGTTCACTCAATTTCAGGGTCTACAATTAATAGTGGAAACACGAAAATTTACACATTTTTATATACCCTTTTTAACTTAAAATCATACAGTTTCGATAAAATTCTTGTTAAAAAAATAATTAATTTTTACAAAAAAATGAAAGTGCACTTAAAATATGAACATGTTGAATTTTAGTTAATTTTATAATTAATTTTGATGAATTTTGGATATTTTCGACAGATTTACACAAAGGGCGAAAAATAGCTCGGTAGATACTATTAGAAGGGCAAAACCGAAAAGCAATTTGAAGTATCGAGGCGAACTAAATTTTAGCCTAAGATGGTCCAAAATTATATTTATTAATTTATAATATAATTAATTTTAATTTATATCCAATTTAATTTGGGTTAATAAATTATTATTAATTAATTATGAAAAAGTGGTCCAGTTGAACTGAACCGACCAAGAAATGGACAGCCCAAAAATCATTCCAAGAGCTAACCCAAATCAGTTTATTAGCTGATTATTTAATCTTGCAAAGAGGCCCTTGAATACTTGTTCAAGTTGCATTCAAACCCCTCCACAATTGGTGGCCTTATAGATTTTTTGGAAGCCTAAATTAGCAAAGTTGAAACTATCAACATTGCCACATGTGTGGCTGGCCAAGGGAGGGCTCTTTGGCTGATAATTTTAGTTATTTTTAACAGCCCTTCTCAGCTATAAAAACCCCCTTAGGCTGGTCATTTTAAAAATACACCTCAAGCATTCATATCCTTCCTCTCTTTTCTCCACTTTCTCTCTTCTTTTCCATTCAAAAATTTCCTTACTCTCTTGACAATTTCTCCTCTTGGGAAAGGGACATTCAGCAGCTATTTGGAGTAGTAATTAAGTGTTCATAGCAGCCTTGGTCGACGAAGACAACGGAGAAGGAAGAACGGAGCAACTGGTCAAGCCACGGAAAAACACCGGATTTGATTCTTATTCCCTATCTTTTTAATTTTGGTTGTTGTTATGCTGAACATATATATGAATATTTATGTTGTTGGAATGGTTAATTTAATCAATTTAGCTTGAATTTAATTCGTGTTAGGTTGATTGCATTTCGTTTGTTAAAATTATTGAAATTGTGTTTATATTGTTATTGGCCTCGGTAAGATGCTTGATTAAGTAAAATCATGACTAAGTTATATTCTTGCATTATAATTTTTAGGTAACTAATGAATTAATTATTTAAACAGATTTAAATTGTAATTAATGGACACAATACTTAATCAGTGCATGTTTAATCATCTAAGGTAGCTGAGGGTTAGATTAGAAACGGTATCTAGCGAAACATTTTCCTTGCATAACTTGCAAGATTATTGTGATTAAACTGTTTCAAGGTAAGGATACTTTTTTACCTCACATAGTCTTTTATGTGCTTATTAAATCAAGTTAATTGTTTGAATTGACATAGGGATATGTACAAGAGGTTGTTTTGATTTAATAAGTATGTATGTGCAATAACATATTTGCCTATTAAGATTTGTTTAATCGGCTGAATTGACATAGGGATATAGTCAAGAGATAAATGGGTTTTGGTAGGTGAGTATGTTCATAAGTTAGCAAATTACTGAGTTTTCGTGAACTTATTCGTAACAATATAAACATGAGTTTAATAATTCTAAGTTAAGAAATGTAATTAATCTAACACAATTATGTCATCTTGATTAAAATCGTATTTTGAAATCGTGCATTTGCGATTTATTTATTTAGTTCACTTAGTTTAAAATCTTAGTTTTTAATCACCCTTTTCAAACATAATATTTTTCTTCACCAAAGTGTTTTAAATATCATTCATAAATAATTCTTTTCACAGTCCTTGCGGGTACAATAACTCGACATTTACTTGTTACTTTATTACTTGTTGCGATTTTGTACACTTGCACATTTCCATTGTTCCAAGTTTTTGGCACTGTTGCCGAGGACTGTGTTTTAAAAAAAAGTCATTATTTGTGAAGTTGTTAGTTTTTCATTTTGGTTTATTTTTCTATTCAAATTTTAACTTAGTTACTTTTTCTGTGATTATTTCAGGTGTTTATGAGTATTGAACGAATCATCAATTTACTCCCTATAGACTCTAAGATTGAAAGAACTTTCCGACAGCGAAGAAGACAAACAAGTCAGAGAAGGGCTGAATAGAGGAACTTCGAAATTCTGAATCAAGGAAACGGAGCAAACCTTTCTCAAAATCCTATCCTTATTGTTGATGATAGGTATAGAGCTTTGAGGTAGTATGTCGTGCCAGTATTTCACGATCTTAATCTGGGTATTAGGAGACTTGAAATTGAGCCACAAC
Source organism: Gossypium hirsutum (assembly GCF_007990345.1). Taxonomy (NCBI): domain Eukaryota; kingdom Viridiplantae; phylum Streptophyta; class Magnoliopsida; order Malvales; family Malvaceae; genus Gossypium; species Gossypium hirsutum. Next base: position 24,626,462 of record NC_053438.1, on the reverse strand, counting down.
AGTTCGAGTTGAAGCCAGTCATGTTCCAGATGCTTCAGACAGTGGGCCAACTCAGTGGAATGCCTACCAAAGACCCTCACCTACACTTAAGACTGTTTATGGAGGTGAGCGATTCTTTCAAGTTAGCCAGAGTACCCGAAGATGCATTACGATTGAAGTTGTTCCCATATTTACTAAGGGACAAAGCTCGAGCTTGGTTGAACTCATTACCACCAAAATCAATTTCAACATGGCAAGAGTTACCAGAAAAATTCCTTATGAAGTATTTCCTGCCTAGCAAGAATGCTAAGTTGAGGAACGAGATCACTGCTTTCCAACAAATGGATGATGAGTCATTGTATGGGGCATAGGAAAGGTAAAGAATTATTACAGAAGTGCCCTCATCACGAAATCCCACATTGCATAAAACTTGAGACATTTTATAATGGTCTCAATGCTCACACAAGGATGGTAGTGGACGCTTCTGCTAGTGGTGCTCTCATTTCTAAGTCTTATAATGAGGCTTACGAAATCATTGAGAGGATTGCCAGCAAAATTATCAATGGCCAACCAATCAAATAGCATTGGGAAGGTGAGTCGCTAGAATACATGAAGTAGTTGCTCTTACTTCACTCGCATCTCAAGTACCATCAATATCCTCAATTTTAAAAAATCTTACTACTAATAGGTGTAATAGTTTTGCAGCACAGCCACTGAATCAATTTGAAAATGTAGCCTGTGTTTATTGTGGGGAAGGACATTTATTCGAAGCATGTCCATCGAACCCAAAATATGTGTATTACATATGTAACAGAAGCAAAATTGAGGAAGGCAAGCGCTGCAATCCAATTTCTATAACCCATCATGGCAAAACCACCCGAATTTTTCCTAGTTTTTCCTAACAAGCTTAGAAACCAACCCAAGCTGAACCATCCAATAGCCTAGAGAATCTATTGAAGGCATACATGGTGAAAAATGATGCCTCTGTAAGGAATTTGGAGAATCAAGTGGGCCAGCTTGCAACTGAACTCAGAAACCGACCACAAGGTGTTTTACCTAATGATACGGAGAATCCGAAGAATCCAGGGAATGAGCATTGTAAATTGATAACATTGAAAAGCGAAAAGACTTTAGATCCCAATTCCGTCAAAGTTGAGAAGGAGCCAGCTGACGCTTAAGACTCAGAGGAAGTTCAACCGAGTGTTGAAATTCCAGTTTCACCAGAAATTGAATCTGCAAAATCTAACAAGGTAACTTTTGAACCAGCTAATTTTGATCAACTAATAACTCCGTTAGATACAGAATTGCCATAGAAAATGAATCAAACAATTCCAATAAAGAAACCTCCACCACCTTACCCTCAAAGACTTTAGAAGAATAAGCAGGAAATTCAATTCAAGAAGTTCGTAGACATACTTAAGCAACTTCATATCAACATCCCGTTGGTTGAAGGACTTGAACAAATGCCAAACTGCATCAAATTCATGAAGGATATCCTATCTAAAAAATGAAGGCTTGGAGAATTTGAGACGATAGCCCTAGCAAAGGAATACAGTGCATATCTTCAAGACAAACTACCCCCAAAATTGAAGGATCCTGGATGTTTTACCATACTTTGCAATATTGGAGTAACATATTATGGTAAGGCACTATGTGACTTGGGTGTGAGTATCAACTTGATGCCCATGTTAATATTTAGAAAGTTGAGAATAGGTGAAGTTAGACCTACTACGGTTACACTTCAATTAGCAGATCAATCCTTAGCACCGAAAGGACCCTTATTGATGTGCAGAAGGGTGAGCTTAGTATGCGTGTTTAGGATGATCAGGTAACATTTAACATTTTTAAGTCCATGTGATTTTCTGATACAATTGATGATTGTTCTGCAGTGTCTGATTTAGAGGATTTAATTGTGGAGAAAGAACTCAATTATGTTGAAGACCCATTGGAACAAATTTTGACATCAGATCCTTCAAATGATGAAGATGAGGATGAATACTGAGCTTTGTTAGAAGCTAATCAAAGGGGATTTAATCCGCAATCCCGCTTTGAATCTTTAGAGTTAGAAAAAATGGATTATGCCCAACCAAAAGCATCAATCGAGGAGCCACCTAAATTAGAACTGAAGGTACTTCCCTCACATTTGAAATATGTTTATTTAGGTAACTCTTCTACTCTGCTTGTGATTGTTTTAGCAGAATTAACTACTGAGCAAGACGAGAAACTCATCCTAGTGTTGAAACAATTCAAGAACGCTATCGGATGGACCATAATCGATATTCATGGAATTAGTCCATCTATATGCATGTACAAGATTATTTTAGAAGATGGAAAAAAAGGGACGATTGATGGACAACGAAGACTGAACTCCATCATGAAGGACGTAGTCAAGAAAGAAATCATCAAGTGGTTAGATGCGGGTATAATTTTGTAACACCCCGAACCCGAGACCGTCACCGGAGTCGAACACGAGGTGTTAACAGACTTTTAAAAATTTTCCAGACACTGCCAATCTGCGTAATAGTCTCTTTAAAAATCATATCTTGAGTTTCACAACTCAAAAATTTGTTTCGTGATTTTTCCCTGAAACTAGACTCATATGTCCATCTACATAATTTTTTCTAGAATTTTTGGTCGGGCCAATTAGTACAGTTTATTAGTCAAAGTCTCTCATGTTACAGGGATCGACTACCCTGACCTTTGCGCATTACGACTTGGATATCTCCTTGTACAGGGCTCCAATACTGATACCGTTTGTTTCTAATGAAACTAGACTCAAAGGGGAATCCAAACATATAAGGCATGACTTCTAATTATCTCTGGATAATTTATGGTGAATTATCAAAGTCGAAACAGGAGATCCAGAAACCGTTCTGGCCCTGTTTCACGAGAACTTTAATATCTCTTAATATACTGTCCATATGATTTTTTCGTTACTTTCATATGAAAATAGATTCATCAAGGTTCGATTACATAATTTATTCACTATTTAACTTCATTCCTACAAATTTTTGTGATTTTTCAAATCCACACCACTGCTGCTGTCAGCATCTGTTTTCAAGGTAAACTTTACCTGTTCCGTGGTTACCATGGACCAACTAGGGATTCGTCATACATGGGTCCACATATGATCATATTTAGCCATTCCAATGGCTGATCATTTGCCCAACACTTCCTTTCCAAACCATAGTCACATCATGAAACCATATAAACATACATAAACACAAATGGTCTAATGCCATACTCCACTTCTACAAGCCATTTTCGCATGGCTGTACACACATACATCACAAAAAGTACTTAAAACAACAAGGGGTAGTCCTATACATGCCATATCCAGAGTTCAACAAAAAGAGTACCAAAAGAGCTTTGATAGTGTGGATGACTTCGACTTCGTTGATCCCGAATCCGATGGCTAACGAACAAAATCTATAAAACAGAGAGCCAAAGCAACCGGGTAAGCAATTTAAGGTTAGTAAGTTTCAAGTAATGAAATCGGCTTTGACTAAAGTATTACATTCACATAGCTAACTGAATCACTTTATTGATACACATTCTCATAATCATACTTACTTCACACTTCATCAACATATATACACACAAGGTATCAACCTATCTAAAAGCCGAAAGTTCGTTAGCCGATTGCACGAATACTATTTAAAACGAATCGACTTTTCCGAAGCACATGCAAACATACCTTATCGTTCGGGTTAGTCGAGCGTATTAATTGAATTAGTTACAGCACAAAACGCTCACATTCAAACCCAAGTCTCTTCGAAATTTAGCCGGATATAACCGCAAGCACAATTGCCTTCGGGTCTTAACCCGGGTATAGCAACTCGCACGAATGCCTTCGGGTCTTAGCCCGGATATATCAACTTGCATAATTGCCTTCGGGTCTTAGCCCGGATATATCAACTTGCACAAATGCCTTCGGGTTTTAGCCCGGATATATCAACTTGCACAAATGCCTTCGGGTCTTAGCCCGGATATATCAACTCGCACAAATGCCTTCGGGTCTTAGCCTGGATATATCAACTCGCACAAATGCCTTCGGGTCTTAGCCCGGATATATCAAATGCTCATGCACACATATATCTATAATCTTAACACATCCATATCTTATTTTCGTTACTAAGGCTCAAACACAAATCATTTATTAAACCTTTCAAATTTCGGCTCAATAGCCACTCACAAAGAGCATGATTTCGATTGGCTTTATAACTTAGTCTCTATGCACATTCGACTATCCGTCATAGTATGACTAATCATTTCAATATAATTCAAGTAGGGTCATTACTCGAAGACTTACCTCGGATACTTTGAATAGTTGTGGATAGACTACTCGATCACTTTTTCCTTTCCTTTATCAGATTTTGACCCTCTTGGCTCTTGAGCTTGATTCAACAAGTAGATTTTATTAAATAACTTATCAATTTAGCGATTCGATTTAATACATGTATACCATACAACTAAGTACAAAAGATGTTATTAACTAAATATTAAACATCAAACATATACTCTACTCATGTACCAACGAACATGATACTAGCTCAATACCATGCATAATCGAATTTATTTAGCATCATTTAGTTTTATATAAATACACATATCATCCCAACTCGACACAAGAGTCAAATTCATCACTCAAACATTCACACCAATCTATTTGAATATCTTGGCCGAAACCCTCAATTGGCTAACATAGCCTTAATATTTCAATATAAACATGTATACATCAAAGGCAATTTAAAACACTTAGCCCTTATACTCAATAATGAAACCAAACCGTATACCTAATTATTTAACACATCACCTCCAAATGCATGTATTAACTAACATATATCCAATCCACATGCCAAGTTACCATGAATAAATTAAACTTATATATATAGATAACCTTTCATACCCTTGTATATAGTGTCATGAGAATAGCCGAATGTCCAAATTAACCAAGCTTAAAGATTTAACCTTCAACACTTTAATGATCCACAACCTATTCTTCAAGGCTTCAATTATAAAGTAATTAACATTTATACTCTTGTGCCGAATTAGCTAACACTTATAGTCCATAGCCGAACCTCTTGATGATTAAGCCTCCAATTATTCATTTCAATTACCCTTATATTTTTACTTATCAAAGCCGAAACCCATACATGACATTACTCATATCATTCAAACTCACCTTCTAAAAAAAATCATGAACAATGCCGAATCCTTAAGTGTTCAAACCCCTAATTTACTCAACACATTCTTCATCAAAACTTAAAGGAAATAATCAAATTCCTTCTTTAATAACCATAGCCGAATGCTCCATCCATCCATCAAAAATTCCAAGTTTTCAAATGGGCTAATATGGAGCTAGCTAAATGACTTAAACTAAGCTTAAAATTTCAAAACTAACAAAATTTTACTAACCTTCTCAAGCTTCAAGTGACCGAATGCTACCCTCCTATCTTCCTCTCTACAATCGGCCAAGAAGAACAAGGTGATAACCTCCCTCTTTCTTTTTTTTTTCTTTTAGTATCCTTAGTATTTCTTTTATTATTTCTTTTCTTTTACTTAAAATAATGACCACTTCATGGAAATTTACCACATAGTCTAATATATGCTCCATCATGGCCGGCCACTATGCACACAAAAGGAGTATTTCACATGCAAAGCTAATATTTTCACTACATGCTTAAATAGGTCCTTATAAATTAACCTATCGCATTTCAAAAGTGTCACACATAAGTCCTATTAACTAGGTTCACATGCAATCGACTAAATCGAAGTTTAAAACTTTCACACATTCATATTCACATATTCTAGACAATAATTATCACATCCAAATACTTCGGTGACTCGGCTTAGCGGTCCCGAAACCACTTCCCGACTAGGGTCAATTTAGGGCTGTCACAAATTTACCCCATCTCAGATAGTTCATGGGTAAGTCCAGTCCAGTGCGTGCCAAAGAAAGGAGGTATCACGGTCATTAGAAACGAGAATAACGATATCGACTAGAACGGTTATAGGATGGAGAATTTGCATCGATTATCGGAAGCTAAAAAAGGAAACTAGGAAAGATCACTTTCCTTTGCCGTTTTTGGACCAAATGTTGGATAGACTCGCAGAGTGAAACTATTGCTGTTTTCTTGATAGATAATCAGGGTATAATCAGATTACAATAGCACCTAAAAGATCAGCATAAGACAACATTCACCTACCTGTAAGGTACATTTGCATTTAGGCACATGCTATTTGGTTTATGTAATGCACCTACTACATTTCAAAGATGTATGATGTCTATTTTTACTAACATGGTTGAGAAATATTTGGAAGTTCTTATGGATGATTTTTCAGTATTCGAAGATACATATGATGATTGCCTAGCCAATCTAGCCAAGGTACTAAGGCGATGCGAAGAAACAAACCTTGTACTTAACTGGGAAAAGTGCCATTTCATTGTACGAGAAGGTATTGTTCTAGGGCATCAGATAACAAGACATGGAATCGAGGTAGATAAAGCAAAGGTAGATTATCTATAAAGGGTGTTAGGAGCTTTTTGGGCCACGCCGGTTTCTATCGAAGATTCTTCAAAGACTTCTCCAAAGTTGCTAAACCTTTATGCAAATTATTGGAGAAGTACACAGCGTTTAAATTTGATGAGGAGTGCTTAAGAGCTTTCAACGGTTTGAAGAGTCGGTTAGTCTCAGCACCCATAATAGTCACACCAAACTGGGATTTGCCATTTGAATTGATGTATGACGCAAGTGACTTCACGATCGAAGCTGTCATGGGTCAGCGAAGGAACAAAATTTTTCATCCTATCTTGTATGAGAGTCGAACTCTGACAGGAGCTCAACTGAATTACACGGTAACAGAAAAAGAGTTACTTGCTATTGTGTTTGCTTTTAGCAAGTTTCGATCTTATCTTGTAGTCACCAAAGTGACTGGTTATACGGACCACTCAACAATTAAGTATTTACTTGCCAAGAAAGATGCTAAGCCGAGACTGATCCAATGGGTACTACTACTTTAAGAGTTCAATCTAAAAATTCAAGATTGAAAGGGAGTGGAAAACCAAGTAGCAGGCCACTTGTCCAAATTGGAGTTGCAAGAAGGGAACTCTCCTCTTATACCAATTCGAGAGACATTTCCAGATGAACACATACCGAAGGTAAATCATGTCCATAATACCTCTTGGTTTGCTGATATTGCTAACTTTTTAGCTTGTGGTTTGATGCTGATTGATAAGATGTATAATCAAAAGAAAAAGTTTCTTCACGATGTGAAGTACTATTTCTGGGAAAAACCGTATTTGTTTAAAAATTGTACAGATCAAATGATCAGGAGATGCATGGCAGAAGATGAAGTACATAAGATTTTATACCATTTTCACTCAGCTCCGAGTGGGGGACACTTCGGCGGTACATGTACTGCAACCAAGGTATTGCAAGTCGGATTCTTTTGGATAACACTATTCAAATATGCATATGCTTACGTAAAGAGTTGTGATCGATGTCAAAGGGTTGGAAATGTCACCAACAGAAATGAGATGCCTTGAACAAACATTATTGAGGTAGAATTATTTGATGTTTGGGGTATCGACTTTCTCAGTCCTATCCCTTCGTCTTTTGGTCACAAGTACATATTAGTAATAGTAGACTATGTGTCTAAGTGGGTTGAGGCAGAGGCATATCCGACAAATGATGCTAAGGTTGTAATAAAGTTTTTGCAGAAACCTGTGTTCACAAGGTTTGGAACTCCAAGAGCCATCATCAGTGATGAAGTGTCCCATTTTGTGAACAAGTGGTTGATATGGTTATTAGATAAACATGGAGTGAAACACAAGGCCGCTACAGCTTACCATCCGCAGACGAATGGGCAAGCTGAACTGGCAAACAAGGAGATCAAAGACATACTTGAGAAGGTAGTTTACCCAAATCAACAAGATTGGTCCAAAAGACTGGATAATGCTTTATGGGCTTACAGGACAGCATACAAGACACTTTTAGGGTTGTCACCCTATAGGTTATTCTTTGGGAAAGCTTGTCATCTACCCTTGGAGTTAGAACACAAAGCTTATTGGACTCCCCAACGACTTATTTTGGATCTTAAAAATGCCAAAGAGAAATAGATGCTTCAACTTAACAAGTTAGAAGAATTCTAAACAGATGCTTCAACTTAACGAGTTAGAAGAATTCTAAATGTCTTCATACGAGAATGCCAAATTACTTAAGGAGAGACTTAAGAAATGGCATGACAAGCACATTTGAGTTCGAGAATTTGAAGCAGGTAAGCAAGTCTTGTTATTCAATTCCAAATTAAGGTTCTTTCCAGGTAAGTTAAAATCACGTTGGTCCGATCCATTTATGATTCATTGAGTCTATCCATACAGAGTTGTTGAACTTTAAGGAAAGGGAGGTAACTTTCGAGTTAATGCTCAACGCTTGAAACATTACTGCCGAGATAAAATTGAACAGAATCAAACTCGTTCATTTTATCAGATATTTAATTTTTCTTGATCTTTTATTTGAATAAATGATTTAAGGTATATTTTCGGGATTAGTATGTTTAAATAAATTCTGTCTAGGAGATTGGAACTTAAGTGGAACCGCTTGTGACCTCTCCAATCTTTCCTGGGAATTGATTTTAACATAATTTCCCAAGAAATTATTCCCTAAATGACAATAAATTTTTAGTTTTACAAATAAACAGGTCAATTTTGATCCAAGTTTTATGTTGCAACTCAATTTTGAATTTTCATTAAGTCTAGGAACTTAATTGAATATTTTTAAATTTTGGTTACTCTTTTTGTAAATATTAAAAATTAGATGCCTTTTTTTAAAATATTTTTAAAAAGCATCTAGAATAAATGTTTTTAGTTCAATAAAAAATAAAAAAAAGAAAAGATGATAATTATTAATATATAATTATATCTATTATAATATATATTAATTATTATCAATTTTATTTAAAGTTAGGATTAGTTTTAATTTATCATATTTTATTCGATAAGTTTTTATCTTAATAAATTAATAGCAAATAATAATTTAATATGCATTATATTAATTATTAATTGTTATTTACTTTGAGTAGAATTAGAACTTAAAATTTTTAAGAATTCTACTCTAGCTCCTACTCCTTTCACTATAAATTCCACCTATCTATTCTTTTCTTCTTCTTTTTCATTCATACACCATTCCCTCCAAAAACACCAAAACCCTTAAGTGTCGAAACCTCCTAACAATTTCCTAGCCACAGCATCGCCCAGCTAATCGGTCAGCAGCACCCCGCGCCTACCCACACCAGGCCTGCTCAACGATCCGCACGCTGCTCACATCCATCCTCTTCTACGCACTGCTGCCTTGCATACCCGAGCGGCACACCACCCTTTCACCCATCCTTAGCCAAAAACCCCTCAACCTATTTTAATTTGCCATCTTTTGATTCAAAATTATTTTTCTTTAGAGCTCTTAATTTTTACAAAAAAGGTGGTAAGACCAATTTTTCTCCTAAATTTTGATTTAATTATCTAATTTTTCAATTTATTGAATTATTAATATTTTATATTAATTAAATTTTTTAGAAAATAGCTGTTACCATCTTATGATCAGGTTATTCATGCCTCGCAAGAGAACTCAGGCATCTGCCCAAATTAACGAATCACAAAACAAGTTCCACTGTAAAGAAGCCAAAGCAAGATACAAGAGTATCTTCAACAGTCAACAGATGCATCCAAAGAAAAGTTTCACATTGAAAGAAAGCAACTATATTGGTTTTATGGCGTGTATTCGTCAGGTTGCTGAAACTCTCAATTGGGAGTTGTTTTGTGAGAAGAGACCTAGTGTGGATGAGGAGTTAGTATGTGAATTCTATGCAAATTTAACCTCAAGCGAGTTGACAGAAGTTCCAGTTCGCGAAATCAAGGTATCAATAACTTCAAACGCTATTAATGAGTTCTTTAAATTGCCTGATTTCAAAAACGACAAATATTCCTCCTTGATAAGCAATATATGATCTAAAAATTTGCAATAAATTCTCGGGAAACTTACAGTTTCAGGTTTTAAGTGGACTGTGTCAAAGTAAGGAATCCACACTTGTCGAAAAGAATATTTGACACCACTCACAAAGGTATGGTTCTACTTCATCCAATTCAGCCTTATGCCTAGCTCACATGGGACTACAATCTTATTAGAGCGAATGGTCTTATTATACTCGATTTTAACTGGGAAGACCATTGATGTGGCAAAAATCATCCTGAGGGAACTGCGAAATTGTGCCGCTAGATGTTTACATTCTGGCCCAGCTTACTTTCCCTTTACGAGAACAATTTTGTGCTTGAAAGCTAAAATTCTTGCAAACGTAAAGTAGTCAGGTTATAGCCAGGGAAAAATCATAGATTGGGACCTCTATCGAATAGCTGGAGACTTTGTTCTCCAGTAACGAGTTGAAGAAAGTAAGGATCCCGAAAAAAAAGAAGAAGAAGAAGATCCCACAGAGATTGAGCCAGTGGAATCGGCTAAAGTCCCTGATAAGGTGGAACCAATGGAACCAGAAGCTGAACCTGATATCAAGACTTCAATGTTCAGAGCTCAACCGCCTTGCCCAGATCTTCGAGATGAGCTGTCAAATTTAATGGACATAATGCAACATATGCAGTGGCTGTAACAAGCTTACTAGAAATACTCAAAAATAAGGGATGACTCAATAAGAAGTGCTCTTACAAAAATTTACGATGACCCATTTATTTTTGTGCCTGAGTTTCCAGATTACATATTTGAACAATGGAGCCCATTATCGAAAAAGAAACGAAGCAATTCATGCAAAGACAATAATGATGGAGCAAAAGATGAGTCAAATTCGGAAGGATCTGCAAAAATAAATAAAGGGGGGATTTCGATTTTATTTTATTTATGTTCTTCGGTTATTTTAGCATAAAGTTAATTAGGAATTTTCTCATAATAAAACAAGAGATGGAAATCATTAATAAAATTGAACAAGTCGCGAAGTATTAAGTGTGGCAATAGATATATACATGTCTAGGATTGGATTTAGAAAGAGCTTAGTACTTAAGCAGTCAAATTGACTCGCCTCCTCTTTCCTAGAATCCTACATGCTGTATAGTCTCTATTCACTTTAAAAAATGAGGACATTGTTCATTTTAAGTAGGGGGACCGAAAAATTGAAATTATTTCCACTCAGAATAAATAGTTCTTTTAATTATGATTAGGATATATTTTGTTCAATAATTTGAAATTTTGTTAAGTATGCTAAACTTCAGTATAAATAAAGTTCTATTATTTTAATAAATTGTTATGTTAGTTGAATAATGATATAAATGTATTTTTAATAAAGCATGCAAATTGTACCATAAAATTTTTAGTTCCTTAAGAAAGGTAGGCATGCATGAAAGTTTAAGTCTCTAGAATTGACTTAGTAGTTTCTTGAGGCAAAATCTTAGGAGGCATGGAATGTTGAAAATGATTTAGGCAACTTTTGTTTGGACCGTTTGAGCCTTTCAAGCCAACCTTCATGAAGTTTTATCCTTTGAAACCAAACTTTGAGACTATATGACCTAATTTTATTTGAACCCTTGCAATATTTAGCCATCACTTTTCTCTTAATTATCTTTAAATTGTCCTAAAAACTAGACTTAGTACTATTCAAAATATTCTTTAAAAATAATTTAGGGGAGTTGAAAGAAGTATCAAATGCTCTAAAAATTATAGTACATTCAGGAAAATGCTAAAAAAAAGCACATGTACTTAAAAGAAAATAGATGTACAAAGGAGCATGTGAAAGCAAAGTAAGTTGGTGTATTGAGGGAAATTATTCCAAAGGTCTGATTGAAGCTGAGTCTAGGGTTTAAAAGCCTAAATTTATCTATCTTTTACCCACCTTTAGCCTAGCTACGTTACAACCTTTTTAAAGACCTATTGATTCAATTTTTCTATGCTACCTACATTAGTGGAGAGAAATTGCTATGTTCAACATATGAAGGCATAAGTTAAACTTAATGATTGCAGCTTAATGTTGAATAAGAAAATAAAAACAAATTGGTAAGGGTTAACATGTCTTGTTAAGGAAGCATTTAGTCTAATTGTGCTATCATAATAGTTGTTGAGATTAATTTGAACGATATGTATACTTAAGTAACATAACTATAAAATTTCTTGTTTTTGAGCATAAGTATATTAAATTCGTAATTCTGGGAAGAATGTTATTCTGAAAGAAAAATAATTAATTTTTACAAAATAATTAAAGTGCACTTAAAATATGAACTTGTTGAATTTTATTTAATTTTATAATTAATTTTGATGAATTTTGATTATTTTCAATAGATTTACACAAAGGGCGAAAAATGGCTCAGCAGACACTGCTAGAAACTCAAAATCGAAAAGCAATTTGAAGTATCGAGGTGAACAAAATTTCAGCCTAAGGCGGTCCAAAATTATATGTATTAATTCATAATATAATTAATTTTAATTTATATCCAATTTAATTTAGGTTACTAAATTATTATTAATTAATTAGGAAAAAGTGGTCCAGTTGAACTGAACCGAGTGAACCGAACTGACCAAGAAATGGACAGCCCAAAACCCGTCCCAAGAGTTGACCCAAATCAGATTATTAGCTGATTATTTAAGCTTGCAAGGAGGCCCTTGAAGACTTGTTCAAGTCGCATTCAAACCCCTCCACAATTGGTGGCTTTATAGATTTGTCCCAAGCCTAAATTAGCAAAGTTGAAACTATCAACCTTGCCACATGTGTGGCCGGCTAAGGGAGGGCTCTTTGGCTCATAATTTTAGCTATTTTTAGCAGCCCTCCTCAGCTATAAAAACCCCCTTAGGCTGGTCATTTTAAAAACACACCTCAAGCATTCATATCTTTCCTCTCTTCTCTCCACTTTCTCTCTTCTTTTCCATTCCAAAATTCCCTTGCTCTCTTGTCTATTTCTCCTTTTGGGAAAGGGGCAATCATCAGTTATTTGGAGCAATAATTAAGTGTTCATAGTAGCCTTGGTTGACGAGGACAACAAAGAAGGAAGAACAGAGCAACTAGTCAAGCCACAGAAAAACACTGGATTTGATTCTTGTTCCCTATCTTTTTAATTTTTGTTGTTATGCTAGACATGTCTATGAATATTTGTGTTGTTGGAATGGTTAATTTAATCAATTTAGCTTTAATTTAATTTGTGTTAGGTTGATTGCACTTCGTTTGTTAAAATTATTGAAATTGTGTTTCTGTTGTTATGGGTCTCGGTAAGATGCTTAATTAAGTAATATCATGACTAAGTTATTCTTGCATTACAATTGTTAGGTAACTAATGAATTAATTATTTAAATGGATTGAAATTGTAAATAATGGACACAGTACTTAATCAGTGCATGTTTAATTATCTAAGGTAGTTGAGGGTTAGATTAGCAACGATATCTGACGATACATTTGCCTTGCATAACTTGCAAGATTATTGTGATTAAACTGTTTCAAGGTAAGGATACTTTGTTACCTCACATAGTCTTTTATGTGCTTATTAAATCGAGTTAATTGTTTGAATTGACATACGGATATGTACAAAAGATTATTTTGATTTAATAAGTATGTATGTGCAATAACATATTTGCCTATTAAGATTTGTTTAATCGGTTGAATTGACATAGGGATATAGTCAAGAGATAAATGGATTTTGGTAGGTAAGTATGTTCATAAGTTAGCAAATTACCGAGTTTTCGTGAACTTATTCGTAACAATATAAACATGAGTTTAATAATTCTACGATAAGAAATGTAATTAATCTAACACAACTATGTCATCTTGATTAAAATTGTATTGTGAAATCGTGCATTTGAGATTTATTTATTTAGTTCACTTAGTTTAAAATCTTAGTTTTTAATCACCCTCTTCAAACAAAATATTTTTCTTAACCAAAGTGCTTTAAATAGCATTCATAAATAATTCTTTTCACAGTCCCTGTGGGTACGATAACTCGACTTTTACTTGTCACTTTATCACTTGTTGCGATTGTGTACACTTGCACATTTTTGTCGTTCCAAATAGATCAATGATTCGATCTATGCTCATAACACCTAATAAATAAATCACTAATAAACAATAAGGAATAAATTAGTAATGTTAGAAATTAAATAAAAATCAAAGTGCAAAAATAATTTAACAAAGAATGATTAAGGCAATAGTCCCCAGCAACAGCACCAAAAACTTGTAACGTGGTTTGTGTAAGTATACACAGTCGTTCAAGTAATAAGTAAGTTAAATGAGTTATCATTTATATAGGGAATGTGTATGTTAATCGATTAATTTCAAAATTAAAAATCACAATTTGATATAAAAACTCAATAATTTTGGATAGTAATGATTAAACTAAGTAAAAATAACTAGATGCAAATATTTATCCCTATGCAATTTTAATCTAAATGCAAATTATCTAAATGTATGAATGAATGGCTTTAGCAACAAAAACAATCAACATAAAATAGGCTAGGATAATTATATTAATCAATTCAATTCATTTTCATAATGCTAAACAATGTTCGGAAAACATTCAATGGCAACTCGATCTTTCATGAGTTTGGAAACCAAATTAAGTCCCCTCGGATCTTTTACTTAGTGAAATAGGCATTTTACTAATCATATTAGGCTATGGGTTTCTTAGCATTTATGCGAGGTCATAGAGATATTTACGTTTGCAACAGTTTAATCACATAAACATAAAAACTATGCAAGATAATAGAGATAACTACAAATATTATGAACCTCAACTTAGTTGGGTTTAATGATCTAAATTGAGCATTGCACTTTTCAATTATGTGTCTACTAGTCATCGTCTGGTTAGGATTGCTCAGCTAATCTGGATACAACCAATCACGTATGAATGGAATACATCTTCACTTTAATTGAAAACATATTCAACTGAGGCACAAACATGTTAAACATGAATCAAATAAATCTTATTGAATTAACATAATCATCCTAGCAAATAGGATTTAAAATATCATATTTTATTTCAAAAACAATAAACTCAAAGCAAATATAATTAAACAAATAAAAAGAGGAAAGAGTAAACTCTATTCAGTTCAACAGTGTTTTAGATCTGTTTTGACTGATGCACTCCTCTATTCTGATTGATGCTCATTTTGCTAAGGGTTTCCCAAGGTGGCCAGCCAAGGTAGTGTCTTGACAAAGCTTTTTTTGGCTAAAGAATGGAAAGGAAAATAGGAAGGCGAGGCATGGGGAAAAGGGAACAAGAGAGGAAATGAGAGAATGCTAGTGAATGAATAAATTAAGGGATGCTTTGAAAGGTAAAAGCTGTGTGGTATTTATAGGTGAAGGTAAGGGTGAAGTTTACTAAAAATAACATCACATCTCCCTTGATTCTCTCCTTCCTATGGCCGCCCATGATGTGTGAGAAGGTGTATAACACCCTAAACCCAGCCTAGACGTTATGGCCGAATCTGGCGAATCATATTGGAGTGTTTTTCAAAAACATAGTTTCTATGAAAAAACCCGCTTTATATTAATTCTTGTTTATTGAAACTTAAGTTGTCTTTAGCAGTTTTTTGATCTTATTTGTTGTTACTATATTCAAAACATTGCTTTGATGCAGAAGCCTTTATTTTATAGTACGAAAATGTGGTGTTTTGAAAAAAAAACATTCATCTTTTGAAAATTCATGTCCTACTTCTATCAGATATGAATTAAAATAAGTAAAATCCCCAAATTAAAAGTTTAAAAGAAAATTTTAAAAGGCCTTATTACCCAAAATAAATTTCTTATAAAAAAATAAATGTAAAAGCAGTTGCGGTTGTGTGGCCACCTCTGAGTCCCTCGCAACACCGGTGTCTAAGATTGGGGATTACCTATAAGATAAATAGAGGGGTGAGTTTACGAAAACTCAGTGTGTAACCCCATAAAAGTAAATATCCAATGCATTTACAGTATGGGCTTAAGCCCAATTTAATAATAGTTCAGTTCAGTTGGGCCTTAGCCCATTACAGTGACAGTATCAGTGTGAGCCTTAGCCCATTACAGTGACAGTACCAGTTCAGACATGCAATCAGAAATCCTACCCATCCAGCCTCTACACTCCACTCCGTCTAACCCAACACTCCATGTGGGGATAAAATCACCCACCTATCCCTACACTCCAAAAATTAGCACCGGTTGCGACACTAAATAGTATTTGCAGCAAAGCTGCCAGTACAGTACACTTCTTCCAATCATAATAAATCCCACTCCCATACAACATATCATACATGTATGCAACATATATATATATCGTGGCATGCTCATATACAGTCATACATAACATTAAACATACAGTCATTTTATAACATAGGGGCATAATAGTCATTTTATAACATAAGGGCATAATAGTCATTTTATAACATAATGGCATAACGTCATTTTATAACAGTTTGAGGGTATAGGCCTACTTACCAACCCACAGTTGTCTCGGGTGACCCATTCAACCTTAACAGTTAAATAGTGAAGTTGGGCCCAAGGCCCATAATGCGGGCCCATGTAGGCCCACAATGCGGGCCCATGTAGGCCCACACACTCGTGTGGCCCACATAGCCCAGAATTGGTCTTGGTCATGACATTACAAAATTTGGCCCAATTTTCTCCACATGCTTGTGTTGTTTACCCGTGTGGGGTTCATAAGCCTGTTGGGCCCACATAGCCCATTTCGGCCTATCGTGGCCCAAAATGCCCTAAGACCATGAAATCACTCATGATGGCCACAACAGTCTAATGCCAACGTTTTATATGTTTGGTTTACCACACGAGCAAGGGCATGCTCGTGTAGCGTCAATTGCCATAATTTTCGGCTTTTGCCAGTTTACGTTTTGGGTAGGATTTACACACCTTGTTTCTATTCATCACGAACAGTCACTTAAGCACTCACCAACCTATATTTGGTCAATCAAACACCACCATCAGTCCTACTTTACAGTTAAAAAGAAACTTAAAATCTACAGTCTATTCATATAATAGAGTAGCGTTACCTTCGATCGAACCACAGTGATCTCCACAAATCTAGTCTTTAGCAATTGGTTAGGAATTCCTTGAATCCTTCCTTAACTTTCATACAATTGCTATCAGTTATTACTAAAGGCAGAAGAAGAAAGAAATATTGATTCGACATTAACACAACCCCTCACCCTCGATTTAAGGCGAAAAGAAAATAGTAAAGTCAATCAGTGGAAGAAGAGGAAAAGTTTCGACAGTGGTCAGAATTGGTAATCGGCAGCACAACACAAGAGGGAGAGAAGAGGAGAATCAGTTTAGGGGAGAAGAGGAAAGAAATCGAAGGAGACAAAAACAATATTCAGCCAACATAATGAATGGGGAGAAGAGGTTTCGGCAAACGCAATGAATGGAGAGAAGTAATATTCGAAAAACTCAATAAATAGGGAGAAGTAATATTCGGGAAAGGGAACAACTCAACAAAGCAGAACCAAAAAAATGAGAAGCCCCCTCTAACCGAATTCTTGAGTGCCACAAAGTCCACTACATTCCCTCTCCCCTCATCCCTTGATTTTTTCCTAAAATCCCTCCTCAAATCTCTCCACCTGATCACACTTCCCCTCAACCACTCAATTTGGATTCTCCTCAACCACTTCACTATCAGAATTTTAGTCCAACACAAACTCACACATGGCACAAGCAGCAAAATAACACCCTTTGTTTGTACAGGTATTCGAACTCAAGACCCCCGGCACACTAACTCTCCACTTAACCACTAGACCAGCAATCCCATTCTGATATAAATCCACAAAATTTAAAATATAAGCTTATTGAACTTAATTAAGGCTTTATTTAATTAAAAAACAAAATTTTGCCCAAGTTAAGGCTTGAACTTGGGACCTCTTAGACACTTCCCAGAACACTTAACCACTAAAGCAGACATGTATTTATGTTACAAACATGCAAAAATAAATACTTGGATTTTTGCGGCGTTACAACTCTACCCCCTAAAAGAAAATTTTGGCCTCAAAATTTACCTAGTCAAAACAGATAAGGGTATTACTGTCGCATTGCCTCTTCGGGTTCCCACATGGCCTCTTCTGAACTGTGATTGCGCCAAAGCACCTTAACGAGTGTGATAGACTTGTTCCTCAGAATTTTCACATTACGATCTAAAATCTGAACTGGTTCCTCCTTAAAATTCAGGTCCGGTCTAACCTCAATCTCCACAGTCGAAACCACATGTGTGGGATCAGAGCGACAATACCTTAGCATAGAGACGTGGAACACATCATGAATCTAATCCAACTCTGAAGGTAACTCAAGTTGTTAGGCAACCGATCCCACACGTTTCAGTATGCGATAAGGCCCAATAAACCTAGGGCTCAACTTGCCCTTCCGTCCAAATCTTAATACATTCTTCCATGGCGAGACCTTAAGAAAGACGAAGTCCCCCACAGAATACTCTATCTCCTTGCGCTTCAAATCCGCATACGACTTCTGTCTGTCAGATGCCGCCTTCAGTTGATCTTGAATTAATCTAACTTTATCCTCGGTATCAAAAACCAATTCAGGGCCCAAAACACGCCGCTCGCCCAACTCAGTCCAACACGAAGGAGTACGACAATTACGGCCATATAATGCCTCGTAAGGTGCCATCTATATGCTAGACTAGTAGCTATTGTTATAAGCAAACTCTGCCAAAGGCAAATAGTCTTCCCAAGAGCCATAAAAATCAATTACATAACACCTTAACATATCCTCCAGTATTTGAATCACCCTTTCCGATGACCATCTGTCTGGGGGTGAAACGCAGTACTAAAGTCCAGCCTAGTACCCAAAGCCTCGTGTAACTTCTTCCAGAACGGAGACGTGAAGTGAGTATCTCTATCTAATATTATGGAAACTAGTACCTCATGCAGTCTCACTATCTCAGCCACATACAGTTTAGCCAACTTCTGCAAAGAGTAATTAGTACGAACTGGTATGAAATGGGCTGACTTGGTCAACCGATCCACTACAACCCATACCACATCCTTCTTAGTAGGTGTTAGGGGCAGCCCACTAACGAAGTCCATAGTTACTCTCTCCCACTTCCAAAGTGGAATTTTAACTGGCTGTAGCAACCCTGAATGTAGCTGATGTTCAGCTTTCACTTGCTGGAAAGTTAAATACTTACTTACAAAATCAGCAACTTCACGCTTAAGACCAGGCCACCAATATAACTCACGAAGGTCTCAGTACATTTTATTTCGGCCGGAATTCATAGCATAAGGACTACTATGCGTCTCTCATAGTATAGGCTGCCTCAAATCATTATCCCTTGGTACACAGACTCTCCCACGGAAGCACAGTACCCCTACGCTATTCAGTCCAAAATCTGAGGTATCCCCACTCCCAACCTACCGAAAATGAAATCCCAACAACTCATCCCCTTTCTGTTTACCCCTAATCTATCGTATCCACGTCGGTTTAACTTATAGTTCGGCCAACAGACTACCATCATCAAATAAACTGAGGTGAGCAAGGATCGCCCTCAGATCAGTTATAGCCCTACGGCTTAGTGCATCGGCCACCACATTGGCCTTTCCAGGATGGTATTCAATCGAGCGGTCATAATGCTTAAGTAGCTCAATCTATCGATGTTGCCTAAGATTTAACTCCTTCTGAGTGAGGAGGTACTTGAGGCTCTTGTGATCAGTGTAGATGATACACTTCTCACCATACAGATAATGCCTTCATATTTTTAGTGCGAATACTACCGCAGCCAACTCCAAGTCATGCGTTGGATAATTTGCCTAATGAATTTTAAGCTGACGAGACGTATAAGCCACTACTTTACCCTATTGCATCAACACACATCTCAAGCCAACATGTGATGCATCGCTGTAGACAGTGAATTCTTTCCCATACTTTGGTTGTATTAAGACAGGGGCCTCTGTCAGAACCTTTTTAAGTTTCTCAAAACTCCCTTGCTGCTAACCAGTCCAGACAAACGGTACCCCTTTACGCAATAGTTTAGTTAGAGGTGCAGCAATCAACGAAAACCCCTCAACAAAACGTCTATAATACCATGTCAGACTCAGAAACTTCGAATCTCAAATACCGTCTTAGGCGACTTCCAATCCAAAATAGCTTCAATTTTCTATGGATCAACTCTAATCCCTTCAGAAGATACCACATGGCCCAGAAACGTTACCTCTCGTAGCCAAAATTCACACTTGTAGAACTTGGCGTATAATTGTTTCTCCTTCAGAATCTACAGAACAACTCGAAGATATGCATCATGTTCATCCTCAATTCTCGAATACACCAAGATATCATCTATAAAAACCACTATGAACTGATCCAAATAAGGTTGGAACACTTGGTTCATCAAATTTATAAAAGCCACTGGTGCATTCGTCAGTCGAAACGGCATCACAAGGAACTCATAATGACCATAACGAGTCCTAAACGCTGTCTTGTGAACATCAACCTCTTTGACTCTCAGTTAATGATACCTCGATTAGAGATCAATCTTAGAGAAGACCGAAGCTCCTCGAAACTAATCGAATAGATCATCAATCCACACTAGGAGGTACTTGTTCTTAATAGTCAATTTATTCAGTTACCGGTAGTCGATGCACATACGCATGGATCCATCTTTCATTTTCACAAATAAAACCGGTGCTCCCCATGGAGACACACTAGGGCGAATGAACCCTCGATCCAGTAACTCTTAAATTAAGCCTTAAGCTCTACTAGCTCCTTCAATGCCATTCTATAGGGAGCGATAGACACTGGAGCTGTACCCGGTAGGGCTCAATCCCAAATTCAACTTCACAGTTTAGAGGTAGTTTAGGTAGTTCATCCGGAAAAACATTCGAAAAATCCTTGACTATTCTGATATCTTTAATAGACAGAGCATCAGAATCAATACCATTGATGTAGGCTGTATACGCCTCACAACCCTTAGAACCAACTTCTAAGCCTTTAGAGCAAAAATCACATTTGATAGATAATTCTGACGCTCCCCTATTAGCACCACCTTATCCCCCTCCACAGTTTTCAGTACCACATGTTTAGAAGTACAGTCCAAATTCACTTGATGCTTAACCAGTCAGTCCATGCCCAGTATTAAGTCGAATTCTCCAAAAAGAAGTTTCATTAAGTCCACCAAAAAGATGGTTCCTTGAACCTCCAACGGTACATCTCTGAAAAAATTTTCACCTTAACTGAATGCCCTTACGGACTCAACAGTACTTTCACTCGCAGTGGTTTCAACCATTATACCCAAAGTCTCAGACACCGAGCATGCTATATATGAATGCGTAGACCCAACATCAATCAGTGCAATATAAGGTACATTATATATAAAAAAATACCAGTAATAACATCTGGGGCATCTCCATCCTCTCGACGACGTACAGCATAAACTAGAGCTGGCTGTCTCGCCTCAGTATGACCAGAACCTCTGCCCAATACTCCACAACCACGGCCCATACCATTTCCACTTCTGGCCTGACCACGGCCTCTCGGTGGCTGCTGAACACCTCTCGGTGGTTACACAGTACCCCGACCTGTAGCTTGCATCTGTTCAGGCCTTCGTGGACAGTCTCTGATACGGTGCTCTAATGATCTGCACCTCAAACATGCCCCAATCCTTTTCCAGCACTCTCCTTGATGGTGTCTACCATAATCAACACATGTATGCGGTCCAGTAGCAGCAATAGGGGCCCTAACCCTGACCGGCCCATCCATTCTGGCCTTTTTCTTCAGCTTCTGAACAAAACTCGAGGGCTCCAAATCCCTTTTATTCCTACCTTTTTCTCTATTCAGATGCTCAGTACGCTTCACCTCCTCAGTGATATTCGCTTTGTCCACTAGTGTGGCAAAATCTCACTCCCTCTGGGGAGCTATTAAAACTCTCAAACTATCCTTGAGATCGTTCTCGAACCGAACACACCGCTCATAATCAGTTGCCACCATCCCATGTGCATAGTGGCTTAATCGTAAAAATTCAGCTTCATACTCAGCCACTAATTTATCCCCTGTGTCAGATTTAGAAACTCCCTCCTCCAGGCATCTACATAACTAGTGCCCACATACTTCCCTTGGAAAGCAGTTTTAAAGAATTCCCATGTCAATCGGTCAGCCTGAGTACCCTCTTTAGCTGTAAGCCACCACTGGTAAGCTTCGTCTCGTAACAATGACACGGCTCCTTCTAATTTTTGTTCGAGGGTATAGTCGAGGTGATCCATAATCCTCTCTGTGGCTTCAATCTAATATTCAGCCATGTTAGGGGCAACTCCAGCAATACCCCTAAAAATCTCAGCCCCGTTAGACTAGAGTCACTCTGTAACCAACCCACGTCCTACGGTACCAATATTGGGCCCAACAACCCTCTCCAAAATTTGCAGCTGTTCAATATTGGGCCCAACGTCCTACGGCACATATCTTTGGACAGTGCGTCATCCCCAGCTGTTCGATCGGGAGACCCAGTCTCAGTCACCGGTGAGGCTATTTTCTTACTAGTCTCCAAATTAGGTATATGGTCAGACGACGATGACTCAGTTCGAGCACCTCTACGGCCTCTACCACGGCCTCTTGTACCCCGTCCGCAAGTACCTCTTGTGCTCATTATTGAATTGTGTTTTATCTGAATTAACAGTTTTATGCAGATCAGTTTACAGTTTCAGTTATTTATTAGCAAAGTTTTATGCAAATCTTTATCAGTAACTCATAGTTCGTTTTTGTAGATCGCCCTCTTACTACAGTTTTCAGTTCACACTAACTAGAATGTCTCAGTATAGTATAGTCTTCTACCTACAGTAGTCTCGGTATTTCTATTTATAGCGTTTTCAGTTTAAAACAAACAATAATTCCAGAAGACTTACAGGATCGGCGTCGGAGCCTCGGTGTGCCACACATTAAGTATAAATATTTCAAAGTACTTCAAAATCATTTAGAACAGTTCTTTTTGCAAATTCCAAGTTTTAGAAAATAATACCCCAAAATCAAAGCCGAGATTTGAACTTGGCTCTGATACCACTAAAACCAACACCCTAAACTCTGCCTAGACATTATGGCCGAATCTGGCAATATCATATTGAAATGTTTTTCGAAAACATAGTTTCTATGAAAAAACCCACTCTATATTAATTCTCGTTTATTGAAACTTAAGTTGTCTTTAGCAGTTTGTTGCTCTTATTTGTTGTTACTATATTCAAAACATTGTTTTGATACGAAAGCCTTTATTTTATGGTACGAGAAAGTGGTGTTTTGAAAAAAAATCATCTTTTGAAAAGTCATGTCCTATTTCTATCAAATATGAATTAAAATAGGTAAAATCCCCAAATTAAAAGTTTAAAAGAAAATTTTAAAAGCCCTTATTACAAAACAAATACCCAAAATAAATTTCTTATAAAAATGTAAAAGCAGGTGCAGTTGTGTGGCCACCTCCGAGTCCCTCGCAACACCGATCCCTGAGACTGGGAATTACCTGTAAGATAAACAGAAGGGTGAGTTTACGAAAACTCAGTGTGTAACCCCATAAAAGTAAATAGCCAATGCATTTACAGTCTGGGCTTAAGTCCAATTTAATAACAGCTCAGTTCAATTGTGCCTTAGCCCATTACAGTGAAAGTAACAATTCAGACATGCAATCAGAAACCCTACCCATCCAGCGTCTACACTCCACTTCGTCCAGCCCAACACTCCATGTGGGGATAAAATCACTCACCCATCCCTACACTCAAAAATTTAGCACCGGTTGCAACATTAAACAGTATTTGCAGCAAAGCTGCCAGTACAGTACACTTCCTCCAATCATAATAATTACATTCCCATGTAACATATCATACATGTATGCAACATATATATATCGTAGCATGCTCATATATAGTCATACATAACATTAAGCATAAAGTCATTTTCTAACATAGGGGCATAATAGTCATTTTATAACATAGGGGCATAATAGTCATTTTATAACATAGGGGCATAACAATCATTTTATAACATAGGGGCATAACCATCATTTTATAACAGTTTGGGGGTCAAGGCCTACTTATCGACCCATCAGTAAGCCCATAGTTGTCTCGGGCGACTCGTGCAACGTTAACAGTCAAATAGTGAAGTTAGGCCCAAGGCCCATAATGCGGGCCCATATGGGCCAACACACTCGTGTGGCCCACATAGCCCAGAATTGGTCTCGGTCATGACATTACACAATTTGGCCCAATTTTCTCCACATGCTCGTCTGGTTTACCCGTGCGGAATTCACAAGTCCGTTGGGCCCACACAGCCCATTTCGACCCATCGTGGCCCAAAACTGCCTAAGACCACGAAATCGCTCATGGTGACCGCAACAGTCTATGCCCACTTTTTATACATTCGGTTTACCACACGAGCGTGTGTTATTGCCATAATTTTTAGCTTTTGTCGGTTTACATTTTGGGCGGGATTTACACACCTTGTTTCTATTCATCACGAGCAGTCGCTTAAGCACTCACCAACCTACATTTGGTCAATCAAACACCACCATCAGTCCTACTTTACAGTTAACAAGAAACTCAAAATCTACAGTCCATTCATAGAATAGAGTAGCGTTACATTCAATTGAACCTCAATGATCTCCACGAATCTAGTCTTCAGTGATTGATTAGGAATTCCTTGAAGCCTTTCTTAACTGCCATACAATTGCTATCAGTTATTACTAAAGGCAGAAGAAGAAAGAAATATTGATTCGCATAAAGAAAGAAAAATAAATATTGATTCGCTTAAAGAACTTACCGAAAGAGAGCATGAGAATCAAATAGTGGAAGGATTCAACACTAGCACAACCCCTCACCCTCGATTTAAAGCGAAAAGGAAAGAGTAAAGTCAATCGGTGGAAGAAGAGGAAAGGTTTTGGCAGTGGTCAGAACTGGTATGTAACACCCCTTACCTGGTACCGTTTCCAGAGTCGAGCACGAGGCATTACTTAGCTTATCTTACTAATTCGGAGCATAAAAATTTGTTTTGAAAATTAATTTTACTATTTACAGCAAATCTGTCCAACTGCGCAGCAGTTACTAAATTGATTATAACTCGAGATAAGGGACTCGGAATTTAATTTCGTAAATTTTCCCTGAAACTAGACTCATATATGTTTCTACTATAAAATTTTTATAATTTTTGGTTCATCCAATTAGTACAGTTTATTAGTTAAAGTCTCCCCTATTTCACCATTTAACTGTCCTGACCTCTTTCCACTAAAAATAAGTTTTCTCACTGTAGGATTTTCATATTAAGTTCTTACTTATTTCTAGAGAAAATATACTCAATAAGGAATCTATTCATATAAACTATAACTCATAAATTTTTTTTTTACAATTTTTAATTATTTTCTAAACTCAGAACAAGGGACTCCAAAAACAGATCTGACCCTGTCTCACTAAAATTCACATATCTCAAAATATAAAATTCCTTTTGTTAAACCATTAATTTTCCATGAAAATAGACTCAATAATATTTCAATTTATATATCATTCACCTTATAAATAATTATATACTATCCTAGGTGATTTTTCAAAGTCACGTCACTGTGCTGCCTGAGTTCTGTTTCTTAGCAAAATTTTACCCCTTTCATGATTTCCATGCATAATTTATCACCTAGACTCTTATAACAACAAACACCTTCATACTTAACCATTTTAATAACCATTCATCATCAAATACTTACACACCATTCTTTAGCAAAATCATAATTACAAACATGCAAAATAACTAAATCCCTATACATGGCATAACCCAAACGTGTTTCATCATAAAATACCGAGCAGTTGTGGTTGATAGTGTGGACGATCTCCGACTTCTTTAGGATCCTTGAAATAGCTTTGCAATACTATAAGAGAAAGAGATATAAAAGAAGTAAGCATAAATCTTAGTAAGTTTACTAGCAAATAAATAACAACATTAAACACAAATAATTAAACTCAAGTGTCTATATCTCTAGTTTACTTTTTAGTTAATCTCATTCTAGTTCTCTTGCTTTTTACTTAGTATACTTGTGTGCATAACTTACTCTTCTCTTGCTGCATCGTTGAATATCAATTATTAATTTAATAAATTCTTAACTCTTATAACTCACCTAAGCTTGCCATTTTTGCTTTTAACTGAACTTTCATGTATATGATTCGTTTACTAGCCCGTTGAGCCACATTTGAATAATAAGGATACTTAGGTCTCTTCTGAACATAACATGCCAAATCCATGTCCCAGACATGGTCTTACATGGGATGTTCTCATATCAATGCCCATGCCATGTCCCAGACATGGTCTTAGGGGGACCTCTCATCTCGGTGCCAACGCCATGTCCGAGACATGGTCTTACATGGGACCTCTCATCTCGGTGCCAATGCCATGTCCCAGACATGGTCTTACATGGGACCTCTCATCTCAGTGCCAACGCCATGTCCCAAACATGGTCTTACATAGACCTCTCTACCCAAATGTCATGACATTTGTATCTGATACATTACTCATGTTTCAACGGGGCTTTTTAACACCGATTCTCTGTCATCTCATACTTGAGTCAACATTAAATAAATTCATAAAATAAATGCATAATTGCTGGAAAATTACAATATTAATAATAATTATTGAAATATTGTATTTATTTACCGTAAACTTACCTCAGTACCAAATATAGTCCAATTCACCAACTTAGTCTTCAACTTTATTCTTCCCTTTGTCTAACCTCGAGTTTCATTCTTCTTGATTTAAAATAGCAAATTAAACTTATTTAATACTCAAATTCATCAAAACAACCCTCGACTCTAACTTTGTCAAATTTATGATTTTCCCCTAAACTTTTACATAATTACATTTTTCTCTAAGGCTCGGAAATTAAACTTCATCTCTTATTCTTATGTTTTATAACATGCTAAAAAATTTTCCCTTCTATGGCAACATCAAATTCCCACTCTAACATGTATTTATGAACATTAGGTATTTTACCGATTGTGGGGTTTTACTCGTTTTCGCTTAAAATTGACTAGCAAAAGTTGTTTAACATAATTTCTAGCTTCATATTCTATCATAAAACATCAAAATAAACACTTTTCACCTATGGGTATTTTTCCAAATATAAATCCTAGGTTAAATTATTGCTAGAATAAGCTAAATTAAGCTACCGGGATCTCAAAAACGTAAAGAACATTAAAAACAGGGCTTAGAATCACTTACTATGAAGATTGGAACCTTGAAAAACCCTAAATATGGCTTCCCCCTTGCTAATTTCGTTCACTATGAAGAAGAAGATATTTTTTACCATCTTTTACCCCTTTTTAATTCTTTTTATTACTGGATTACCAAATTGCCCCTAACTTAAAAATTTCCTATTTCACTTATCTCATGTCCATTTTTGTCTACCAACTTAACCAATGGTCTAATTACCATATAAGGACCTCCAATTTAATGTTTCATAACAATTGGACACCTCTAACATGTAGAACTCAACTTTTGCACTTTTTACAATTTAGTTCTTTTGACTAAATTGAGTGCCCAAACGTCGAAATTTTCGAAAGAAATTTTCACGAAATCATTTTGTGAAATCATAGACCATAAAAATATAAGAAAAATAAAATTTTCCTCATTGGATTTGCAGTCCCAAAACCACTGTTCCGATAACCTTGAATTTAGGCAATTACAACTCTCCCCCCTTTTAGGATTTTCGTCCTCGAAAATCTTACCAGTAAAGAGATTCGGGTATTGTTTCCTCATTGTCTCTTCTGGTTCCCATGTCGGTTCCTCAATCCCGTGCTTTTGCCATAATACTTTCACCAATTTTATTTTTTTTGTTTCTAAGCTCCTTGGTTTCCCGTGCTAATATCTTAATCGGTTCTTCATTATAAGTCATATTCGGCTGAATCTCAACTTCTGTCAGAGTAATAACATGTGAAGGATCTGATCGATACCGTCGTAGCATAGATACATGAAAAGCATTATGAATTATATCGATAAGCAACCGGTCTAATTCTTTCTATGATTTCATATAATCCGATAAATCTTGGACTCAAGTTACCTTTTCGACCGAACCGAAGAACTTTCTTCCAAGGAGACACCTTTAGGAATACTTTATCACCCACCTGAAATTCAATCTCTTTTCGTTTAAGATCGGCATATGACTTCTAACTATCGGAAGCTTCTTTTAGACTATCCCGAATCAGCCTTACTTTTTCTTCTGTTTCTTGGATCAAATCTGTAACACCCCAAACCCGGTCTAAACTTTATGACCGAATCTGGCGATGTCACATTGTAACACCTCTTTCCCGTATTCGACGCCAGAATAGGGTACGAGGCATTACTAGAAGACATACATTTGTATACATATTAAACCGAGTTACAAAATTTCATCCAAATTAAAACTTTTAAATTATTAACATACTTTTATAATTTTTTAGAACATATCCTCGAAATATTATATTCATAACAAACAGGGCCTACGAGACCTGATATTTACTCATGTAATTCAAAGCTTCATTTTCATTTCATTCAATTCACAATTTATCATGTTCACAATTCAAATCAATTTCTCAATCCAATATATATTTCAATCATCTAAGAATATAATTCAAGTTACACGAACTTACTAGGCTAAATTGCAGAAATACCAAAATTCAAGGACATTTTGGTAATTTTCTATTTTCCTCGAATTTTCACCCAATCTTGATATAAATTAATATTTCATTCAATTTATTAATTTAAATAATAAAACAATTCGTTTCATGCAATTTGGTCACTTTTTGACATCTTTACCAATTTACCCTTAAAATATTACTTTTCTTCAATTTAGTCCTTGAACCTAAAACATGTAAATTAGCTATTTTTAAAATAAAATCATAATATCTAAATATTCACATATATTTTTCCTCCTTCTCCACTCCATTCCACATCCTTGATATATACATGATACCACTATTTACTTATTTACTTATAACAAGCTATTCACTTGAGTCATAGTCACTAAATTAATTATATCTTAAGCTACAGAACTCCAAATTGAGATACGCAAATTTTATATGAAACTAGACTCATATATCTTATTACCATAAAATTTTTAGAATTTTTTGTTTATCCAATAAGTACAGTTTATTCTTTAAAGTCATCCATGTTCTGCTGTCTGACAGTTTCAACCCTTCTTCACTAAAAATTAATTATCTTCTTGTACAGTATTCGGATAATGTTTCCATTTGTTTCTTATGAAAATAGACCCATTAAGGAATCTAAAAATATAAACTTAAGCCTCTAATTATTTTTATTAAATTTTTTTTGATTTTCCAAAGTTAGAACAGGGGAACCAGAATTCATTCTGACATTGTCTCACAAAATTTATTATATCTCATGTTTTAAAATTTCATTACTTACACTATTTCTTCTATGAAAAACTAGACTTAATAATATTTAATTCCATATTTTATTCATACTCTAATTCTATTTCCACTATTTATGGTGATTTTTCAAAAATAACCTACTGCTGCTGTCCAAAACTGTTTTAGTGCAAAATGTTGATTACTAGGTGTATAACTCCCTTATTCCCTTTCTCTATAATATTTCCCATCACTTTCACTTATTTCTCTTCACTAATATATCAAGAACTTAAGACCTTATATAAGAAAACTCTACTATAACATTATTTCCATACTTTTTTAATAATATAAAACTTAAAAATATATTGAAATCTTGATGTTCTTACCTTGTGCAATTGATTTCAATTTTTAACTTGATTTTCTGTCTCCTCTAGCTTCTATTTCTTGAATCTAACTTGATATTCTAGCTCCCCATTGTCTCATTATCAATTTTCTCTCTTGGTGGCTATGGAAATTTCTTTTCTTTCTAAGTGAAAATGGTGAATTTTTGGTGGGAGGACCAAATTGTAAAGAAAGGAAAACTTCTTTCTTTTCCTCTTTCTACGTTGGTTGCATGGAAAAGATGATAATTTTTTTTATCATCTTTCCTCCCTTTATATTAATCATTTCATAATAAAATAATACTAAAATCTTAATAAAATATTAATTAAATAACATTTATCTATTTAATTAATTAAAAATATCACAAACATCATCATTACCTTCTAGAATTCTCTCTCTCTCTATTTGACTATTTTGCCCTTTATAATCTTTTGAAATTCCATCCTTGAGTCATCACTTAATTTGGTAAAATTACAATTTAGTCCCTCAAAATTCTTCACATTTTCAATTTGGTCCTAATTCATCCATTTTCCTTAGTTTCTAGATTATTCCACTCTTAAAATATTTACACTATTGGTCCTTCAAATTTTTCGTATTTACACTTTAACCCCTCAAATTTTGAGTATTTACTCTTGGGCAACAAAACTTTTCTCACTTTTGCAATTTAATCCTTTCTTAAATTAATATGTCATAATATACTTCCCAATGTTGACATAACTCAATATTACCCTTTTATCACTTTATTTCCTTATTTTACTATATCAAGGATATTATCTTACTTTCTTACTGTAGTAATTTTTGGGGTATTACAAAATCAACCCCGTGTATCTTCTTTTCACTGAGCTTTGTCCAATATAACAGTGTTCTACATTTTCTACCATACAAAGCTTCATACGGAGCCATTTTAATACTGGACTGATAACTGTTATTGTAAACAAATTCAATCAAAGGTAGATACCTTTCCCAATTACCTTGAAACTCTAATATACAACATCGGAGCATATCTTCCAATACATGAATTACACGTTCAGATTGGCCATCTGTCTGAGGATGAAATGCAGTACTAAAATGCAACTGAGTACCCAAAGCTTCTTGTAATTTGTCCCAAAAACGAGACGTAAATCGGGGGTCTCTATCTGATATAATGGAGACAGGCACTCCATGTAGTCTGACAATTTCAGATATGTACAATTCAGCCAATTTAACTAAAGAATAGTCTATGCATACCGGAATAAAGTGCACGAACTTTGTCAATCGATCAACAATTACCCAAATGGCATCTTTCTTCCTCGGAGACAACGGTAACCCAGATACAAAATCCATAGTGATTCTTTCCCATTTCCATTCCGGTATAATGATTGGATAAGTAACCCCGAAGGCACTTGATGTTCAGATTTAACCTGTTGAAATACTAAACATTTTGATACAAACTCAGAGATATCACGTTTCATATTTGGCCACCAATACATTTTTTTCGAGTCATTATACATTTTATTACTCCCCGGATGTACAGACATAGTACCGCTGTGGGCTTCGTGTAGAATCTTCTGTATAAGCTCAGAATTCTTCGGTACACATACTCTGCCCCTGAATAATAAACAACCATCAGTCCCAGTTTGAAACTCTGAATCATTACTTGACTCACATTGTGCCCGTTTAGCCTGTAACTTCTCATCATTTTTCTGAGCTTCACATACTTGTTGACGGAATATCGATTTAGCTCTCATTTCAGCTATGATTGAACCATCATCAGTCAGTGACAACCGGGCATTCATAGCTCGTAAAGCAAACAGAGATTTTCAGCTCAAAGCATCAGCTACCATATTAGCCTTACCCGGATCGTAATCAATAACTAAATCATAATCCTTTATCAATTCAAGCCACCTACGTTGTCTCAAATTCAAATCTTTATGTGTCATCAAATATTTCAAGCTTTTGTGATCAGTATAAATATGACACTTTTCACCATACAAATAATGCCGCCATATTTTCAATGCAAATACAATAGCAGCTAATTCGAGATCATGTACCGGGTAGTTTCTTTTATGTGGCTTAAGTTGTCTTGAAGCATAGGCTATTACTTTATCTTATTGCATCAAGACACAACCTAAACCATTTAATGATGCATCACTATAAATAATAAATTCCTTACCCGATTCAGGCTGTACCAACACAGATACTTTCGTCAACAACTCCTTCAATCGGTCAAAACTTTGCTGGAATTTATATGTCCACTCAAATTTAATATTTTCAGTAATAAATGGGTCATCGGAGAAGATATCATAGAAAACCCCTATACAAATCTCCGATAATAGCCAGCTAAACCTAAAAAACTTCTAACTTCAAATACATTCTTCGGTGGACTCCAATTAACAATAGCTAAGATTTTACTCGGATCTACCTTGATGCCTTCTGCAGATACAATATGTCCGAGAAAACCCACCTCTCGAAGCCAAAATTCACATTTACTGAATTTAGTATAAAGCTTCTTTTCACGTAGAATTTGCAACACTATTCTCAAATATTCTACATGCTCATTTTCATCTCGAGAATAGACAAAAATATCATCAATGAAAACTACTACAGACCTGTCTAAATACGGTCTAAATATCCGGTTCATCAAATCCATAAATACTGCAGGTGCTTTAGTCAGCCCAAACGGCATAACCAGAAACTCATAATGTCCATACCTGGTTCTGAAAGCTGTCTTTGGCACATCTGACTCATTTACCCGTAACTGGTAATAACCCGATCGGAGATCAATCTTCGAGAATACTGTGGCATTTTTCAGCTGATCAAATAAATCATCAATTCAGGGCAACGGGTACTTATTCTTTATAGTTACCTTATTAAGCTGCCGATAATCGATACACAATCTCAAGGACCCATCTTTCTTTTTCACAAACAGAACTGGAGCACCCCAAGGTGAATGACTCGGACGAACAAAACCTCTGTCAACAAGTTCCTGTAACTGTGTGTTTAACTCTTTTAATTCTATAGGAGCCATACGATATGGAGCTATGGAAATTGGGGTAGTTCCCGGAATCAGATCTATAGAAAATTCCACTTCTCTTTCTGGTGGTAACCCCGGTAACTCCTCTAAAAACATATCAAAAAATTCACATACAACCGGCACTGCTTGTATCTTTGACTCAGATACCTTGGTGTCTAACACATATGCCAAATAAGCATCATACCCTTTTTTAACACACTTCTGAGCTGTCATAACTGAAATCACATCAGATAATTCATCTGTATGATCAGATTTAACCCGAAGTAATTCTCCATTCTGGCACTTCAACACAACATATTTCTATTTACAGTTTACTACTGCATCATGCTGAGTTAACAAATCCATGCCTAATATCACATCAAACTCATCAAAAGGCAGTAACATCAAGTCAACCGGGAAACAAATACCTTTTACCATCAGTGGACAATTTTTACAAACTTTATCCACTATCACAAACTGGCCCAGGGGGTTCGAGACTTTAACCACAAATTCAGTAGGTTCAACAAACAAATTTTTAACAAATACTAATTTTGTGCATATGTATGAATGTGTAGAGCCATGATCAATTAATGCAATAACATTAGTGTCATAAAGAGAAAATATACCCGTAATTATATCAGGAGAGGACGCCTCTTCACGAGCACAAATAGCATATGTTCTTGCGGGTGCTCTAACCTCTGATCTAACTGCTGAATCTCTGGATGCACCCTTGTTACTCGCTCCCCCTCCTAGGTTTCTCTGCAGTCTACCTCTTGTAGGAGCATTTCTTGATCTCGCACTCGTTATATCTTCTCTTTTAGTTGTTTCAGGACAATCCCGAATA
Organism: Gossypium hirsutum; assembly: GCF_007990345.1. Lineage (NCBI taxonomy): Eukaryota > Viridiplantae > Streptophyta > Magnoliopsida > Malvales > Malvaceae > Gossypium > Gossypium hirsutum. Next base: position 24,592,957 of record NC_053438.1, on the reverse strand, counting down.
AAGTGATCTAACGCTCCACATTTAAAACAAACATTTTCACCTGCTCTACACTCTCTGGGGTGGCGTCTCCCACATTGAGGACATTCTGGCCTAGGAGGTCGAGTACTGCCCGTGCTTGCAACTGTAGTGGGTTGAGTTCTAAAACCCTCGAATCTTCTGCCCCTAGTTCGGCTAGAATATCTAGCTGGAAAATGTGATCTGCTAGAGAACTCCCTAGGCCTCTTAGACGTAGACTGAAACGATTTACTCATTTGCCTCTTCTTTGTATCCTACGCTTCAGCTTCAGCTTTGCCTTTCTTTTTTTCTTTTAGCAAATCTTCTACTTTATAGGCTCTCTCAACTAAAACAACAAACTCTCTAATTTCCAAGACACCGACTGCTAATCGAATATCATCCTTAAGCCCTTCTTCAAATCTCTTGCACATGTTAACTTCAATGGACACAAATTCCCGGGCATACTTATTAAGTTTGACAAATTCACGTTCATATTCAGCCACGGACATCTTACCTTGTTTTAGCTCAAGAATCTCTTTCCTTTTCTGATCTATAAATCTCTGGCTGATATACTTCTCTCGGAACTCCTCTTGAAAGAAATCCCAGGTAACCCTCTCACTCGGTACTACTGACACAAGGGTCTTCCACCAATGGTAAGCTGAATCTCGAAGAAGTGAAACAACACACTTCATACATTCTTCCGGTGTATAAGATAATTTTTCAAAAACCCTGATGGTATTCTCAAGCCAGAATTCTGCTTTTTCCATATCATCATCTTTGGTAACCTACAATTCTTTAGCCCCTTGCTTCCTAATCTTATCAACAGGTGGTCTCTCCTTGATAACTATACCTACAGCTGGGGAAGCTACATGGGGAACCTATGAATCATGAGGGGGTGGAGGTCTCACAGCCGGATTCGTGCGAACGAACTCGGCAAACCAATCATTCATAGCTTGGAAGAACGCTTCTCTAGCTCCTCCTCTATGACTAACTGACATGGGCCTTTCACTAACATTAACATCTGGTGGCGTAGTTCCTTCTGCGGAAGCTGGCGTATTACTCTCTACTTCATCAGTACCAACTCGTTCAGGATCCATAACTATAAAAGAAAACATTTTAAAATAGTCAGGAGTCGTCACACTATCAAAATATAAGTATGGCATGTATAGGCAGACTCTTATTCATACTGAGTATTCCGAGAACTGAATAAACCTGCTCTGATACCAACAAAATGTAACATCCCTTACTCGATATCATTTCTGAACTCGAGCACGAGGCATTACTTAGCTTATCTTACTAATTCGGAGCATAAAAACTTATTTTGAAAATTAATTTCACTATTTACAGCAAATCTGTCCAACCGTGTAGTAGTTACTAAATTGATTATAAATTGAGCTACGGGACTCAAAATTTAATTTTGTAAATTTTACCTGAAACTAGACTCATATATCTTCGTACCATAAAATTTTTAGAATTTTTGGTTAATCCAATTAGTACAATTTTTTAGTTAAAGTCTCCCCTATTTCACCACTTAACTGTCCTGACCTCTTGCCATTAAAAATAAGTTTTCTCACTGTAGGATTTTCATATGAAGTTTTTACTTGTTTCTACATAAAATATACTCAATAATGAATCTACTAATATAAACTATAACTCATAACCATTTTTTTTAAAATTTTAATGATTTTCTAAACTTAGAACTGGGGACTCCAAAAATAGATCTGACCCTGTCTCACTAAAATTCACATATCTCAAAATATAAAATTCCTTTTGTTAAACCGTTAATTTTCCATGAAAATAGACTCAATAAGATTTCAATGTATATATCATTCACCTTATATATAATTATATACTATCCTAGGTGATTTTTCAAAGTCACGTCACTGTGCTACCTGAGTTCTGTTTCTTTGCAAAATTTTACCCCTTTCATGATTTCCATGCATAATTTATCACCTGGAATCTTATAACAACAAACACCTTCATACTTAACCATTTTAATAATAATTAATCATCAAATACTTACATACCATTCTTTAGCAAAATCATAATTACAAACATGCAAAATAACTAAATCCTTATACATGGCACAACTCAAACGTGTTTCATCATAAAATACCGAGCAGTTGTGGTTGATTGTGTGTACGATCTCCGAGTTCTTTAGGATCCTTGAAGTAGCTTTGCAATACTATAAGAGAAAGAGAAATAAAAGAATTAAGCATAAAGCTTAGTAAATTTACTAGCAAATAAATAACAACATTAAACACAAATAATTAAACTCAAGTGTCTATATCTCTAGTTTACTCTTTAGTTAATTCCATTCTAGTTCTCTTGCTTGTTTACTTAGTATACTTGTGTGCATAACTTACTCTTCTCTTGCTGCATCGTTGAATATCAATTATTAATTTAATAAATTCTTAACTCTTATAACTCACCTAAGCTTGTCATTTTTGCCTTTAACTGAACTTTCATGTATATGATTCGTTTACTAGCCCGTTGAGCCACATTAGAATAATAAGGATACTTGGGTCTCTTCTGATCATAACATGCCAAAGTCATGTTCCTGACATGGTCTTACATGGGATGTTCTCATACTAGTGCCCATGCCATGTTCCAGACATGGTCTTACGGGGGACCTCTCATCTCGGTGCCAAGGCCATGTCCCAAACATGGTCTTACATGGGACTTCTCATCTGGGTGACAACGCCATGTCCCAGACATGGTCTTACATGGGACCTCTCATCTCGGTGCCAACGACATGTCCCAGACATGGTCTTACATGGGACCTCTCTACCCAAATGTCATGACATTTGTATCCGATACATTCCTCAAGTTTTAACGGGGCTTTTTAACACCGATTCTCTGTCATCTCATACTTAAGTCAACATTAAATAAATTCATAAAATAAATGCATAATTGCTGGAAAATAACAATATTAATAATAATTATTGAAATATTGTATTTATTTACCGTAAACTTACCTCAATACCAAATATAGTCCAATTCACCAACTTAGTATTCACCTTTATTCATCCCTTTGTCTAACCTCAAGTTTCATTCTTCTTGATCTAAAATAGCAAATTTAACTTATTTAATACTCACATTCATCAAAACAGCCCTCGAATCTAACTTTGTCAAAATTATGATTTTGCCCCTAAACTTTTACATAATTACATTTTTGCCCCAAGACTCAGAAATTAAACTTCATCTCTTATTCTTATGTTTTATAACATGCTGAACAATTTTCTCTTCTATGGAAACATCAAATTTCCACTCTAACATGTATTTATGAACATTAGGTATTTTACCGATTATGGGGTTTTACTCGTTTTCGCTTAAAATCGACTAGCAAAAGTTGTTTAACATAATTTCTAGCTTCATATTCTATCATAAAACATCAAAATAAACACTTTTCACCTATGGGTATTTTTCCAAATATAAACCCTAGGTTAAATTATGACTAGAATAAGCTAAATTAAGCTACCGGGATCTCAAAAACATATAGAACATTAAAAACGGGGCTTAGAATCACTTACTATGAAGATTGGAACCTTCAAAAACCCTAAATCTGGCTTCCCCCTTGCTGATTTTTGGTCATCTTTTTCCCCTTTTTAATTCTTTTTATTACTGGATTACCAAATTGCCCCTAACTTAAAATTTTCCTATTTCACTTATCTCATGTCCATTTTTGTCTACCAACTTAACCAATGGTCTAATTACCATATAAGGACCTCCAATTTAAAGTTTCATAACAATTGGACACCTCTAACATGTAGAACTCAACTTTTGCACTTTTACAATTTAGTATTTTTGACTAAATTGAGTGCCCAAACGTCGAAATTTTCGAACGAATTTTTCACAACATCATTTTGTGAAATCGTAGACCATAAAAATATAAGAAAAATAAATTTTTCCTCGTCGGATTTGTGGTCCCGAAACCACTATTTTGATAACCTTGAATTTAGGCCATTACATGGTAATCGGCAGCACAACACAAGAGGGAGAGAATAGGAGAATCAGTTTACTGGAGAAGAGGGAAAGAAATAGAATGAGACAAAAACAATATTCAGCAAACACAATGAATGGGGAGAAGAGGTTTTGGCAAACGCAATGAATGGAGAGAAGTAATATTCGACAAAGTCAATGAATGGGGAGAAGTAATATTCGGGAAAGGGAACAACTCAACAAAGCAAAACCAAAAAAAATGAGAAACCCCCTCTAGCCAAATTCTTGAGTGCCATAAAGTCCACTTTCGACACTACATTCCCTCTCCCCTCATCCCTTGATTTTCTCCTCAAATCCCTCCTCAAATCTCTCCACCTGATCACACCTCCCCTCAACCACTCAATTTGGATTCTCCTCAACCACTTTACTATCAGAAGTTTAGTCCAACACAAACTCACACATGGCACAAGCAGCCAAATAACACCCTTTGTTTGTACAGGTATTTGAACTCAAGGCCCCAGCACACTGACACTCCACTTAACCACTAGACCAGCAGGCCCATTCTGATATAAATCCACAAACTTTAAAATATAAGCCTATTAAACCCAGTCAAGGCTTTATTTAATTAAAACAACAAAATTCTGCCCAAGTCAAGGCTTGAACTTGGGACCTCTCAGACACTTCCCAGAACACTTAACCACTAAAGCAGAGATGTATTTATGTTACAAACATCTAAAAAAAATACTTGGATTTTTGGGGTGTTATAAGGTGGGTGATTTAGTTGTTTGATTTGAGCACAATATCATGCTATATTTAGCCAGGGCTAGACGGTTTCAAAGGTAAGTGTAACACCCCTTACCCATGTCAGACACCGGGGTAGGGTACGAGGCATTACCAGACTTAAACATAACCAATCATACAAAACCAAGTCATGAAATTTCATCCAAATTAAAGCTTTTCATATTTCATCTTAGAGTCCCTAATATGGGCTTACGAGACTCAATACATTCTTTGAAAGTGGTTCGGGACCAAACCGAGATATTTTCAAAACTTTGAATTTTTTTTGAAAAATAGGGGCACACACCCTGAGCACATAGCCATGTGGCCAGCCGTGTGGATGAAAGTTAGGCTATTTGCCAAGACTTTTTCCATCCAAACATTTACACACTTATACCAAATTTATCAACACACAACATGACATTATCATAAACGTACAACTTAACCAATAATAGCCAACATCAATGGCCTTATACAAAATGAACTATCAAATAACATAGGACAACATTTTAGGCCAAATCAATTATGATAGATAACAAAATAATCAAGTCCTCTATACATGTCATAATTCATAATATTGCTTTCAAAATACCAAAAGAGTGTTGATAGTGTGGATGGATCTCCGATGATCTCCGTACCCCGAGCTAGCTTGGTGACACTATAAGACAAGGGAAAGAAAAGGGAGTAAGCATATAGCTTAGTAAGTTGGTATGTAAATAATAAACAATTTATTAACATGCTTTTATCAATCTGCATAATGTGTTCTCAAGATAATACAATCATATTTGCACATAGTTTCACTATTCACTCATGTTCATATCAAGTTGTCTACACGAGTCATAGTCAATAAATTATTTATATTTTGAGCTACAAAACTCCGACTTAAGATCCGCTAAATTTATTTGAAACTAGACTCACATATCTTCTTACCATAAAATTTTCAGAATTTATTGTTTAGCAAATAAGTACAGTTTATTCTTGTTCTGCTATCTGATAGTTTCGACCCTTTTTCACTAAAAATTAATTATCTCCTCGTACGGGATTCAAATGATGTTTTCCTTTATTTATATTGAAAATATACTCATTAAGAATTTTAAACATATAAATTCTAACCCATGATTATTTTTATGCAATTTTTAATGAGTTTCCAAAGTCAGAATAGGGGATTCTAAAATAATTCAAAAACCTCATAATATGAAATTCTCTTGCTTACACCGTTTCTTTTATGTAAAACTAGACTCAATAAGATTTAATTTCATATCTTATTCAACCTCTAATTTGATTTTCACAATTTTTGGTGATTTTCCAAAGTTATACAACGGTTGCTATCCAAAACTACTTTATTACTAATTTTACTCTTTCATGTTTTCTTTATATTAACTTTCATTTACACACACATAACACTAAGCATGTCCATAGCTAGCCATTCCAATATCTAGTCATTACTAAATATTTACAAGTCTTCATAGTTATACTTACTCCACATCAACCTTACCAAAATTCGATCACATATCGAGCACATTGCTCATAAATATATATATACACATGTACCTGCACTCATTCATCACATAATCACAATCAATTACAATTAGTCATTTCCCGTTGAACACATCAGAATATTAACAGATACATTGAAATATTGCACACAGTGCCACACTTGTAGCCAAAGCTACTTCACATCACTTATCACACTTAGGCTCGTTCTCAAGCTATTCACATTCGCGGGTTTGCTCACACAAGTTGTCGGTATTCGTAACTACTCAGCGCTGCTCACACAAGCTGTCAGGTATGCGCAACACATGCCAAATTACGCATTCATTGGTAGAACTTATAAGACCAGCACCCAGATTCACTTAGTCGCAATTTCACATAGTTTTCACATAGGTTCCTGGTGACCTGTCACTTGTATCCTATTCTATTCTTAAGGTTCAACCGGGAAATTTCTCACTTGTCGATATTTTGTCAAATACATCAAATCTTCAGCCACATTTCACAAAATAGATCAAAATATGAAAGCGTAAGTAAAAATGATGCATTATTTACAGACAAACTTACCTCGGTCCAAAATATCAAATGTTTGCGTCTTAGTCCACAACCTTGCCTTTTCTCTGGTCAAGGTCAATTCCTTGTATTCCTTGATCTATAATAACACATTTAACTAATTTAATACACAAATTTTCAATTCAGACCCAAAAATACCTTATGTTAAAAATTACATTTTTGCCCCTAACTTTTCACATATTTACAATTTTGCCCCTAGGCTCGTAAAATGAAAAGTACTCATTTTTCTCATTATTCAAGCCTAGCCGATTCATATTCCCTCTTATAGTAGCCCACAATTTTCACTTAATTACATTTTTTCTTTTTTTTTACACATATTTTACACCTTTTACAAATAAGTCTTTTTATGCAATTTCACTAAAAATCACTTAGTAAAAGTTGTTAATTACACTTTAAACTTTCATATTCTACCATAAAACATCAAAAAACATGCAAGTCATCCATGGGTAAATTTTTAAACACAAACCCTATCTCAAAATAATAGTAGAAATAGCTAAACCGAGCTACGATGATCTCAAAAATGTAAAGAACATTAAAAACGGGCTTAAACAGACTTACAATCGAGCTTGGAAGCTTAAAAAACCCTAGATATGTCTTCCTCATGTGAAATTCGGCCAAGGGGTTGCAGATGAGCAAAATTTGGCTTTTAATTTGGCTTTTTAATTCATTTAATCACCAAATTACTAAAATGCCCTTAACTTAAAAAATTCTATTTCACCTATTTCATGTCCATTTTTCTCCAAAAAATTAACCAATGGTCTAATTACCTTCTAAGGACCTCCAATTTAAAATTTCATAGCAATTAGACACCTCTAGAGTCTAGAACTCAAGTTTTGTACTTTTTTTACAATTTAGTCCTTTCAACTAAATTGAGTGCCCAAACGTCAAAATTTTCGAACAAAATTTTCACGAAATCATTCCGTACATCTATAGATCATAAAAATATAAGAATATTAAATTTTTCCTTGTCGAATTAGTGGCCCCGAAACCACTGTTCCAACTAGGCCAAAATCGGGCTGTTATAGTAAGACTTGTTTGTCAATTTTTTATGTCTTTCCAACCATAGAGACCTCCAAGAAAATATCCCAAAGCTGATTTTTGGGTAGCCATTTTCTTGTGCCAAAATTGGTCTTCCATTCTTCCTTGTTGGACGGTTTCTTAGTCCAATCAATAACTAAACTTGTCCATCATGTAGCACACTTTTACCGGGTCAAATTAACATCCTTATAACCCAGATTTACATGGTCTTGCCGTCCAAATAAAGTGGGTGTGTGCATGTCCATACAAAATTTATATTAATCTCATCTTCCATGGTTATACTGTATAGTGAAAATTCACATTATTAACATGAAATTAATATAAATGTTGCATGAAAATCATGTAATAAAGCATAACTTCACATACTTTATAAATTCATGTCCAATATTAATATTTAAGTAAAATTCACTTAATTTAATAACAATTACTCAATATTAACATATTTATTAAGTTAAAAGGTGGTAAGATTATATAGAAAATTCCTATATAATTTCAAGTTTACACAATACTTATAAACATGTGTACTGCATATGGAACTATGAAAGAGGATTAGTGATGGTATAGACGAAGTTAGGAATGGGGAAAAAAGAGTGACTCTGTAACACCCCTAACCCAAATCTGTCACCAGAATAGGGTTACGGAGTATTACCAAAGATTACAATTTCAACGGAAAGAAAATTCAAACATTTCATAACATGTAGCATTCATGTCAGAAACCAATCATAATCATGCATATTGTCCCTAATACGAGCCCTCGAAGCCCAAAATACACCTTAGAAACAATTAGAGACTAAATCAGAAATTCAGAGCAATTTTCAGAAACTTATAAAATTTTTAAAACTACAGGGGTCACACAGCCGTGTGACACACACAGCCGGGAGACACGCCCGTGTCTTACCGTGTGGGTATTCGAAATAGGGACACATGGCCATATCCCAGCCCATTTTCGTGCCCATGTAACTCACTAACTTGGGTCACACGGCCAAGCCACACGCTTATGTGCTAGGCCGTGTGAGCATACTGACTTGCATTCTTAAAAAGATACAGGGACACACGGCTGAAACACACGCTCGTGTCTCTGCCTGTATGGATGAAAAATAGGTCATTTTCCAAGCCACATTTCTCACCCAATTTTGTATCAACCTAAACACAAGAGTTTGCATATAACCAAGTCATAACTAGGCATTCAAAACCAGCCAAAATCAAGCTTAAAACATGTAATATCATCACATATAACTAATATGCCCTTAGGCACCTCAGATGACAACTTATAATATGAATATTCATGTATTCAATATATCCAAATGTATAACTCACTTATATGCATATTTGCATCCAAATTTTATTAAGCAAATTTACATCATTTCTTGCCAAATTACTTACCTTCCAAAACATATCGTTTGATGCCAAAATGTATTTCACATATTAACATATTTAACTTATATGCCATACATATCCAGACACCAATTCATGATCAATTCTTCACATTCCATACCACATATATGAAATGCACATTAGGCTAACCTTTTACCACTCTTCATTCAATCATGAACCAAACCACACATCAACCGTAATAAGAAAAATATGCACATATCCAAAATTCCATAACACAAACCAAACAAATGGCTAATCTCAACAAAACACATATAAGCCAACATTGGCCAAATTAACCTATACATGCCATTGTAATCGAAATTAAACAACTGAATGTACCAAAAGAGCCAATGGATAGTGTGATATAGCTCTGACAAGCTTCCAACCCGAACGAGCTTCCGAATCACTAAAAACACAAAAAATAACACAGAGCAAGCATTTAAGCTTAGTAAGTTCGTATAACATAGAATTTAACTTACCATTTAGTTACATTTAAGGTAAACATACAATGCATATCCAAACTCAATTTGGACAAAAGCCTAAACACGTATCCTCATCAACCATGTTAGTCATGTAATTCATATAAATATCAAGAAACATGTATGAGCTCAACAATAATCAAACTTCCATGTACATATAATTTCCACATCATGTATCTACATATCATGTACAAATCATTTTCATATATCTCATGTAAATACCTATAGTAGTTCGTACTGACCTCATGTAATCTCACAACAGAACAGCGCCCATTGAACCATTTAGAATATCGTTGGATACGCGGGTAGTACACACGAGGTGTACTGAACTGTAATTCGTCAATTCATGTACATGTATGCTCATACGAGCTGTAAATGGTAAGCTCTTCCGAGATGAATAACGTTAAACTCCTCCGAGCTGAATAACCGTAAGCTCATACGAGCTAAGTATCGATAAGCTCATATGAGCTGAAATCGATAACACTAATGACATGTCATTTGTATCTTACTAATTTTTAAGGTTCAAACGGGGATCGATAATCGTCGTACATCATCGGATATACGATCGGTATTCACATATGATGATAATGCAAATAACATGCATCTAATTCAATCAAAGCATATAATTACACAATTTAATTACACGAACTTACCACGACGAGTGTACGTAGATACGAAGGCGACTAATTCGATATTTTTCCTTTGCCCCAATCTATCTCTCTACGAGGTCTAACCAGATTTAAGCAAATGAATTTAACTCAATTCAATATAATTCATATTCATTTTAGTCCAACACATATTTTTGGCAAAATTACCATTTTGCCCCTATATTTTTAATTCTTTGTAATTTAGTACCTAAGCTCAAAAAATAAAATTCAATCAATTTTATCCCTACCCAACCCTAGACGAATAAGAAACATATTTATAGCAGCCCATATATTTTACAAATTCACAATTTTACCACACAATTTATCATATTTTTCATTTTAATCTCTAACTGATAATTTCATCAAAATTTTCTTTACAATAGTTGTTTATCTAATAATAACCATTTATTTTCTTCCATTAAACTTCAAAACCCTAACATTTTCATCAATGGAAAAACTCAAATACTTTAATAGTTTCACAAATTAGTCCCTGGGTTAGCTAGATTAAGTTACAACGATCCCGGAAACATAGAAATTATCAAAAACGAGACAAAACACATACCTAATTGATGGAAACAAGCTTGTCAAACCCTAAAGAGCATAAATGGATTCTTTTTCTTAGCTATTCAGTTGAAGAAAGAACATAAAAGATGATACTTGGCTTTATTTTACTAAATTTTTCTTTATTTACTTAATTACTTATTTAAGCTTTAAAATTATTTCAATACAAGTTTACCAAGCCATGACATTCCACTAACACATTTATGGGTTATTTACCATATAAGGACCTCTACTTTAAAGTTCTATAGCTATTTAAAACTTTTAGCTATTAGAACCCAACTTTTGCACTTTATGCAATTTAGTCCTTTTTATCAGACTGAACATGTAAACAGTAAAATTTCTTAATGAAATTTTTATACGGTAATATTATCATGCTTAGACCATAAAATAATAATAAAATAAATTTTTTGACTTCAAATTTGTGGTCCTGAAACCACTATTCCAATTTCATTTAAAACGGGTTGTTACAGACTCTATTAAATACCGCCATACAGTATTGTTGTGTGCAAACTGAGATGTGTAAAGTTCCAGGCCTTGTGGAAGGGACACTACGGTGTTTGAGGATCAAGGAATTGGAACGGTGAATTGGATGAATGGAAAGAGTGTAATAAGGTACGTATGAAAGATCATGAAGAGGCCATGGAACAGATCAGAGGCTATCCGCCTAAATGAATGAGTAAGACCATAGTTGAAAGACGTTATGGCATCAGGATAAAATGAGTAAGACCATAACTGAAAGATGCTATGGCATCATGATAGAAATGAGTAAGACCATGGCTAAAAAATGCTATGGCATCATGGTACTTAGGACTAAGACTATTGCTGAAAGACTTTATGGCATCCTTTGATAATCTATCGAGACAGTAAACATAGGGTTATATGGACTAAGACCATAGCTGAAAGACATTATGGCATCATAGTTAGTCCATCAGGATATTAAACACGAGGAAGCCCGTCAAGACACTAAACACAGAAAAGTCCATTAGGACAGTAAAATACAGAGATTTTTCCAGGGAGTAAAGACATTGGGTTTGTAATTAGAAATCCTTCGATTCAGGGAGAATATCAAGGGTGAAGTTGGAGTTCACAGGTGACTGGAGTGAGAAATCATAAAAAAGAATTTAGTTGGTGTGACTAAGGGATATTGGCCACTGGAATAATGGGGGAAGCCAAGGCTATGTCTCAACCCAGATAAGGTGGAAAGGAAAGGAGCTCCCTAGGGGAAAGGGGTATTCGTAGTATATGCATATATTAGTATGCCAGGATAGTTGCAGATTCAATGCAAAGTAAATAGGCATAGGCAAGTAAGCACTAGTACGTAGTTGTGTACATATCATGGAAAAGGGGACTAGTCAAAGGGTTAATATTCCTATTCAAATTTCAAGTTCGTTAAAGGTATTGAAAATTTGTGAGGGACCAAGCCAATCTTTCGCTAGAAGCTAGGTGGAATACAGTAGTTGTGTATTCATATAGTTGGGCTCCCTTAAAGGCAACACCTTAGGGATTAATTTGGAAGAGTTTGTATTAAGTTTGGTGGAGTTGTAAACACTGCTAGATTAGTTAAATTAGTAAATCTATAGGGACTTGATTCTGTAATGGTAGGGATTATAGTTGTTGTAACAACTTGTTTTTCAATGGTGTCAGAAATTATGCTTTTGAGACCACAATTTTGATGAGTGAGTCCATAAATATTATTATTTAATATTTATGAGTCAAGTATTATGATAGTGAATTTTGATATGATAATTTTTATTAATTGGATAATTAGTTAGTATAAGTGGTTCAACCCTACAGTCAAGTGGTTTTAAAAAATGAGGTATCGGGACCACATTTTCGTAGACCGAGCCTGTAAATATTTTTATTAAATATTAAGTTTTTATATAGGAGTATTAATTTTGGTTTGGAAATTTTAGTGATTAAATAATTAATTAAGAAAAAAGGACTAAATCATAAAAACTATAAAAGTTAATCGTTATTGAATTATATTAGTTAAATTGGGCAAATGGTAAATTTGAATGAATTTATAAGGTAGTTATGCCATATTTAATTATGGTGGATAGTTGGATAGGTGTTTTTAATTATCATGTATTAAATAAATTAAAAATTATATTATGTTATGTTAAAAAAAAGCATTAACATGGTTGCCATCTTCACCATTTCATTATTTTCCACCGTTTGAAGAAAGAAAGAATATTAGAAAGCCATGGCCAAACTATTCTAAGCTTTCTAACTGTGCATGTAAGCCATTTTTACCCGTTTCTTATAATTTATATGTTTTTCAGATCGTTGCAATTAGGTCTAGCTAACACGTATCTCCATTTTCAAGACTGTTAAAGGTTTTAAAACTTTCCATTAATGAATTTTAGATGTTATTGATAGAAAATGGTAGATTTGAAAGTTAAGAGATGTTTAAAGATTATTTAGTAAAGTGAATTTTTGTTAATTTTGCATTTAAAGACAAACTTGTGAATATGTCAAAAGTGACATTAAATTTCTATAAAATTGGATTTTTGAGGGCTGTAAAAGGACATAATTGAAACTAGAATGAAAAATGAAGCTCAATTATGAAAGTTATACTTGTTTTGGTTTTAGGGACTAAATTGAATAAAATATAAAAGTTTAGGGAATTATGTAAAATGAAATTAAAAGATCATAAGCATGAATTAAAGTGCTATTATGAGATTAGTATTGACAATACTAATCTTAACTATTATATAGATCAAGTTGTTGACTTAGACGAAAATGGGAAAACTTCCGAATAGTCCCTGTTACCTAAAACAGTATCGTTTTGTCAAGTAAGTTCATACAATATAATTTAAATTTCTTATGCTAATGTGTTATATTTTATTTATTAATATTGATTGTTGGTGAATTGGAAATTGTGTTATAATGTAAGATAAATCCTAATGAAATTAGTAAAAGTCTCGTATACAAGGTTATGAGTTTTTGCCCAAGTTTTGAGTTCCTGCATGTGTTACGGACTCGAGAATACATGAATAGTTTTCGAACTCTTGCATATGTTGCAGATTCAAGAATATAGGAATAGGTTCTAAGCTCTTGCATATATTGCAGACTCAAGAATACATGAATATGTTCTAAGCCCCTGCATATGTTGCGGACTCGAGAATATAAGAATATTAAGCCCTAGCCAAGCTATTTATCATGTAGGTTCAACCCTAGAGGTTAACCAGGCACTGTTATTTTCACTTGTATACAGAGTTCTTTTACGAAGTTTCATCGAGTAGAAATAAAATATGGAAATGTGAAAATAAGAAATTGGTGTTGGCAAAAAGGATGAACCTGATATGAATGCTTATGACAAGGATATATGATGCAATTTGAATGATAAAAGTGAACAAAGTGATAAATTGGAAAATGGATTCATGATGGCTTTTGAGTTGAAGTTGGTATTTTACCATTTGAAATTATATATGTGGTTTGAACTAAATCTTATTTGGTTGATATTGTTTTGAATGCTATGATAGGTGAATTTGTTTCATATTGGTTCATGTAATTGTTTAGTGGTTAAGGTAAGTTATTTGTTTACATTGTATGAGTTTTCTAAGTATTTTATATACTTACTCGTATTACTAATTTTTTGTAGATTTTGAACGTCAGGAACGTGTCGATTGGATCAACGAGAAGCATACACCTTTCGTCTCCAGATTCGGTAGACTTTTGATGTTTTGAGCTTGGTTGTTTGTGGCATGTACTTAGGAGGGTTAAATATTGAAATGTAAAGATTGTGTTTGTGGTTTGGCACAGTTGAGTTTAGATGTATATAAATATATGAATATATGCATATGGTAACTTAACATATGATGATAATGGCAAAGACATGGATGGTATTAGGTATTTGTTTATATGATAGCAAGAAATGGCAATGGACTTTGGTTATGTTAGGTAAATTTTTACATTTGGTGTAATTGAGTTGTGATATGAAAAGGTTAAAGGCATTGGTAATTATGGTATGTTTTGCTTGAGGAAATTGGTATAACGTTTTAGGCCATATGCTGAACTTTGTCTATTGATATTCTAGTTGAAGAACTAATGGTTGCATATGAATGTTTAGGTATGATTAACTTGTCAAGAATGGTAAAGTTTGCTTATTGTTTAATGGTTGAACTGTTGGTGGCAATGAGGGCATATTGGTTGCTTGTTTGAATGATTAGTTAATTGATGTTTTGGTCTTGTAATGTGCTTATTTTGTAGTAGGTTTGAATGGTGTTAAATAGCATTATAGGTCATTTGGTATGAATGGTATGCAAATTACTTAAAACAGGTCATTTATGTTGCATACGGGCTACCACATGGTCATGTGTCACACACAGGTGGTTGACACGGTAGTGTGTGCTTCATGTTCAGGGTGATTTTTAGTTCACACAGCCACAATGAGTTAAACAATCTGGTGACATGGCCATGTGACCCTATATTACATGGCATCAGGTTATTACACGGTTTGGGAACACGACTGTGTGATATTGCACCACACGGCCTTAGTCTGTCACATCTGTATGACCTATATTTTGCATTTTTTTACTTGTTATTTTGTAAATGTTACAAATTGGTCCCGGTTTAGTTTCAAACTTGTTCAAGGGCCTTCGTAAACTTGATTAAGACTTGGTTTTGATTGTAATACATGTTTAACATGGAATTAACTTGTATTTATTGATTATTGAATATAATTGAAAAAATTGCTTGTGAATGTTTTGGTTTTCTATTGTAACATCTTGTAGCTTGGGTTTGGCAACTAGACTGGGTATGGGGTGTTATAGCTATTGTCCTAAATTGTAAAATTGACAATGTCACCCATTTGAGATAATAACTTTTAAGTAGTTTGTTGTGATAATTTGGGTTGCTGTACTATCCAGTACCTGGGGCTGTTGGTTGGGTCAGGTAAGTGGTGTTATACCAAAATACCCAAGAAAACACTCAAGCAAAATAGAATACTGAGTAAACACAAACACACACCAACAATCACACAAAAAGTAGAGAAGAAGAGAGGAATGATGACGACATACACACAAGAGAGGCAAAGAGTAAATCGATAGCCACAAAAAAGAAGAAAAAATAGAAAAAAATCCAAAGCCGAGAATAAAAAACCCAAGATCCACAAATGTATATTTTCTCTCTTTAGAAATTTACATTCATGAAGAGTTAAAAGTTTTTTCTAATAAATTTTTATTTTTTTCTAAAAATTTAGGGTTTTGATTGCAACACCCCTTGCCCGACCTGATCGCCAAGTCCGTGTTATGGGTGTTGCAATCGTTGTCGTAGTAACAATTGTCAATTAGACATCGAACATTCATTCTTACATTCAATCCAATGCCAAATACATTTAATTCATGTTGAAAAATTAAATCCAAGTCTTAATTGAGCTTATGAAAGCTATTTTATCAACCCGGGTATGAAATAGGACCAAATTGTAAGGTTTTCAAAACTTTAAGGCTGACTTCATGACATCATTTCTTCCATGTTGTGATGCCGCCAAATAGTTTTTCATGTCACAACACCAGCCACTTCAATGTTGCGACGTCACATACTGTTAACTAACGTTGCGACGAGGAAAAAAGATCATCGAGGACTTTGTTTTTGGTAAAAATGAACCATTCGGTACCTATTTCATACCTTCCAACCAAAACTTACAACATTTGCATCAAATACCAATTTTCTTTGAATCAAAAAAATACCAAAGACATGCCAAATAGTTCAAGCATCCATGTTCAAGTTTTAACAAGTTTATCACTACTTATACACCATTTAAATCTAAACAATTCAAGATAATTACAACTAACAATCAAGTCATGAAATCTTCAAAACTTACCCATGTCAAAACATATTAAAATATGCCAATTCAATTTCATTATAACCATTTATAATCACATAAACATATCCATAACTTATAGGCATTAAACATAACTATCAACTATCAACTTTAGGCCACATTTACCAGTATACTTCAAGTTAATAATGTTCAATTACAATTCCATCTCATTCACCTTCAACAAGCTACCATTCCTTCCTCAATTCATAACATCCTACAGCCAAACATATAGATATAAATCATCACTTCATTTAGCATAAGAGCACACTTACATATCCATCACCATATGAGAGTCAAAACACCAAGTCATCACAAGTTACCAAAAACACTTATATACGATAAGATAACATCAAGACATATTATTATACATGCCACAATCCAAGACTCAAAATGACAAAAAAAATTATCAATTCAAAGATAGGAAAGTGTAAGCTTCAAGTCGATCTGGCTTGATGTGTTCCAAAAGGTAACAATCTACAAGGAGAAGGGAAAACAAATGGGGTAAGCATATAATATGCTTAGTAAGCTCATATGGTAACTAAAACTTACCTTGATCATTTAAGAATAAAAAAAATATTCTATTTGGCTACCAACTTAACTTTCCTTGGCATATTAACACATATCTCTACATGAAACATCACCACAAATTGAATATGTTAGTTATGTTCTCGAATCGTAAATACTATCAACATATAAAATAGAATCATATAGTAATCTATATTTCGAGTATAATCAATATCATTTCATTTTCAATTCATTATTTAAATCTCATTTCCAATCAATTGAACATCTCCTAGTGGAACTATAGTAAAATGGACTCGAATAAATGAGAATGTAATGCTCACACAAGCTGACAGTATTTCAATGTTGCTCAGACAAGCTGACATTTTAATGGAATTGCTCACACAAGATGACATTGTATCGAGGTTACCCGTCTTGGCTAAACCTATGATATGTATAATCTGAGAATTTGCAACAAATGATAGATCTCGTAACATCATGTAAATCCCTAATCAATTACGTGTATAACCCTAATGGCATGCCATACATATCCTAACCTTTTACTAAGTTCACTCGGGCATCATTTCCATATAAATGACATTATCATTTCCTGTACACCATTTCATTTCTCATATAAGACATATACTTAGTCAATATTCTCATTTACATTCTGCTCTATTTTTATATAACTAACATTCTCATGAATTTATGATTCAGCCCTTTTGAGTTATAAGTGTCAAATTCACTAATTCATTCAAATATTACATATAAAAGAAATAGAACACAAATCAACATGACATAGTAATAAAGTAGTAAGTTCCATACGAACTTACCTAGTAAAAACCACAAGCAACTAAATCTTTAAGGGGTAATCGACAAATATGGCTTTTCTCGATTACACTGATTTGATTCAATTTTTAATCTATAAAATTATTTCATTCAGTTCATCAATACCAAATATTTATATGATATTTAATGATATGAATGAACCTATGAAACTTCATTTTTTGATACCCCTAAATTATTACATTTTATTCAATTTAGTCTATGAAATTGAAATAACTATATCTTTCAATTTTGAGCGTCGATTTTAACATCAATTTCAATTACATCCACTAGGGACCCTATACAATATATTATTACTTACATTTCACATAAATATTAAATTTTATTCACTTTAGTCTTTATGTACAAAACTAACAATTAAACTTTACAATCTAGTCATTTTTCATATCTAAGCTTAAAATATATCAATTTAACACCAATTTCTTTAAGAAATCATCAATGAAAAATTTCAAAAACCTTAAAAATTTTACAAAATGGTACATGGGCTCCCATGACCTTAAAAACATAAAAATTACAAGAAAAAGACTTAAAAATCTTACTAATTGAAGGATTGAATGCTTAGAACCCTAAGAAAGTTTTTATCTTTTCTTTTATTAGATGAATTCAACCATGAAAGATGAAGGAGATAATAACTCTCTTTCCTCCCACTAAATTTTGTTTTTATACATTGATTAAAATTTGATTAACTTTAATTAACTTATTTTAATTAAGCTAATTATGTTTTAATTAACTTAAATCATCATCAGCCACTAACACACATTCCAAAATGGCTAAATTGCAATTTTTGATCTTTGGTTAATTGCAATTTAAGTCCCTAAGTTTTTGGCTAATTAAAAACTTATAATGATAAGACTTTTACAATTTAGACCCTACACCTAAATTAAACAATTAATAGACCAAATTGAAGAATCAAACTTTAATATTATTTTATACCAACTCCGTAAATATTAAAATTTAATATTTATGGACCCAATTTATGAAAATGAGGTTCCATAATTTCCTTTTCTCTACACCACTGAAAATCGGGATGTCACATTGGTCTTGAAGGAGAATATGAAATAAGTGTTTTTCAAAATACTTAACAGGTTTTGGAGGGAAATAGAAACAAGATAAGGGTTTTCATTAAAAAATCATTTTTTCTAGAAAATGTGTTTATCAGAATTTGGAAAATCTTGAATTTTCTGGTGAGTTTTTTAACTTCCCAATCATCAGAATTGAAAGAAAACAAGGGAGAGAAAGAAGGTTTTTGAAGTTTTATTTAAAACGCGTAATAAAATAAGAGTTAAAAAAAGATTTATATTTGGGTCCTGAACCTGGCCTAACCCAAACCACGAACACCTTTAATCCTTACTCTTTTTGAACTTTACTATTTTATTTGGACTGAAATTGTAACACCCCGAACCCGAGACCGACACCGGAGTCGAACACGAGGTGTTAACAGACTTTAAACCCTTTATAAAAATATTTCTCAGACACTGCCAATCTGCGTACTAGTCGCTTTAAAAATCATATCTTGAGTTTCACAACTCAAAATCAGTTTCGTGATTTTCCCTGAAACTAGACTCATATGCCCATCTACATATTTTTTTCTAGAATTTTTGGTCGGGCCAATTAGTACAGTTTATTAGTCAAAGTCTCCCATGTTACAGGGATCGACTACACTGACCTTTGCGCATTACGACCTAGATATCTCCCTGGACAGAGCTTCAATACTCATGCCGTTTGTTTCTATAGAAACTAGACTCAGAGAGGAATCTATCCATATATGGTATGTCTCCTAATTATCTCTGGTTAATTTATAATGAATTTCCAAAGTCGGAACAGGGAATCCAGAAACCGTTCTGGCCCTGTCTCACGAGAACCTGAATATCTCTTAACATACTGTCTATATGATCTTTTCGTTGCTTCTATATGAAAATAGACTCATCGAGCTTCGAATACATAATTTATTCATCAATTAATTCCACTCCTACTATTTTTAGTGATTTTTCAATCTCACGTCACTGCTGCTGCCAGCATCTGTTACGAAAGCAACTATGCCCATTTCGTGATTTCTCCTTAATCTAACTAGTAATTCTTCATACATATCACAAATTATGATCATGACTAGCCATGCCAAAGGCTAATCATTGTCAAACATCCCCCCTACTACACTATTGCCATATCATGAATTTTAACACCAAAATAATCAACCATGACATATGGCATAAAAAGGTCGAATTATCAAGATTTACGACCTAACGTTATGAAACCAAACCCAACCGAACATTCATGCCATTTTCGCATGGCTAAAAGTTTACATACCAAAGTTCAAACACAACATAATAGCCTATACATGCCGAAATGTTCTCCTAAGCCGACTAAGAAGAAAGTACCAAAACTTGCTAGCCGGTGTGATGACTCCAATGACGGCCCGATCACGCAAAAAGAGTCGAGTCCAAGAAACCTAAAATAGGTGACAAGGAAACACCGAGTGAGTATATAACTCAGTAAGTCATAAGCAATGCACTACCATCCATTAATAACATTATCACAATAGGAAACAAAATGGAACGAGGCTAGTTACTCCATCCATACCGAACCATGCCATAGTTCCTCAGACCCATCGGTTCAATCTCATACCAAATCATGCATTCACATTCCATATACTCATCAATAGGATATTTGAGGCATTTTCATACATCATTTTATTTTCGTTACAATCATACAACTAAACGGCCTTTCACCTATTCCACAATAAATCTTATGTACGTGACTTCAATTATAATTGTCACATAGGTTTCAACTTACCAAGCTCAACTCCAATTATAAACATAGCGCCTATTGGCCATGAACTCAAGGTACTTACCCGATCCGCTGTCCGTGATCGACTTAATAATGTCGCACACTTAGTGTCCATAATGATTCAAACGTATATATTAAGTCCGCACACTCAGTGCTATATAATCAACTCGCACACTTAGTGCTATATAATCAAACTCGCACACTTAGTGCTACATAATCAAACTCGCACACTTAGTGCTACATAATCAAATTCGCACACTTAGTGCTACATAATCAAACTCGCACACTTAGTGCTGTACAATTTAAACCCGCACACTTAGCGCCAATCTCTTGATCATAAATGTTTATACCTGCACTCTCAGTGCCGAGGTCAACAACTCAATACATCTCACCTCTTTTCTCTTCATTCAACACTTTCATCACCACATACATACATGTATATAAATTTATCATTCCATTCAGCATGATTACATAGACATTATGTCTATTTAGATCAATACAAAATATATGCTTGATGACTTACTTTGTTGGGTAAGACGGTTCCAACTCGGTTACTCGATGATCTTTTCTTTGCCCTTGCTTGCCTCTCCACCTTTAGCTTCTTGAGCTAAATCGATAAATTAACTAGTTTAACCATCTTGCTAAACATTCATACTTCAATTACACATGCATGTGTATGTTTGTATATTCGGCAATGACAATGGTAATTTAGCAAACCTTAATTTAACTTATAATTGTTCATAACACATTTAAAGCATCCACTCCATTCCATCATTTTAAAGCACATACATTACGCAATATTATCCAAATTCACATTCGGCATTTTCACAAACACACATGCCGATTTCATTCACTCATCTCTAATGTTAATTAAGAAATGCCGAATGTCACCAACTAAATGGCATACACACACACCCACATGCATAAAAGTCATCCACACCTCCTATAGCTCATTCGGCCTTCACCTTTGCTAGTTTTCCCCATTTTTTTGTCGGTTATATATACCTAGTCCTAAGGTAATATCACGAATGGGCTTACATATATATGTATATATACATATAGCCGAATATGCAAAGCTTAAACTCAACATCACATAAGCTCCTAAGTGATGGCCGAATATGTATATCTATATATATTCATCAACTATACTATTACTTTTAATTTATCTAATCACACAATTTCATCTAAGTTTAGCATGTAACACAATCATCACCCTTATTAATCTCTTATAGCCGAAAACCATACTTACCCCCAAAATCGAAATTTCAACATGGTTTACAAAAATCACTTGATAACTCACTCAATATTAACTAAAATTTCAAAAGCTAGTACAAACTTCCTTACCTTAATAGTGACTTAAGATGACCGATTGCTCATGTTACCAACAATATTCAAGATTTGAACATGGGCTAAGTAAGGGACTTAGTAACTAGCTTAATACATTCAACAATTTCCAAAAGCTACCATGCATTACATACCTTATTCAAGACTAGAAGGAGTGGCCGAATGTCTTACTTCCCCTTCCCCCTTCTTCTTAGCATTTTCGGCCAAGGATGATAAAAGATGAACAATTTTTCTTTCTTCTTTAGATTCGGCTAGCAAGAACATGAATGATGATCCCTTTTTTTTCCTTTCATCATTCTTTTTTTCCATTTCTTTATTATTAACTTTTTATTTTGTTATTCATCCCATGATGCACCAACAAAACATGTCTATGACATGTTTTGCCCATCACACCTTGTCCACCTTATTTGTCATGGCCGGCCACTACTAAAGGGGGGGGAATTTGACATGCAAGTCCCCCTTTTTCCACATGCACTAATAGGTCCTTACGCATTGACCTATCACATTTTAAAATTTTCTCGCATAAGTCCTATTGACTAAATTCACATGAAATCGACTAAATCGAAGCTTGAAATTTTCACACATTCATAATTACATATTCTAGACAATAATTATCACATTCAAACATTTGGTGACTCGGTTTAGCGGTCCCGAAACCACTTCCCGACTAGGGTAAATTTTGGGCTGTTACAACTCTCCCCCACTTGAGAAATTTTCGTCCCCGAAATCTTACTGGTAAATAGGTTTGGGTATCGTTCTTTCATTGAGCTCTCGGTTTCCCAAGTAGCTTCCTCGATCCCGTGTTTGAGCCATAACACCTTCACTAACGGAACCCTTTTGTTTCGCAACTCCTTCACTTCACGAGCTAGGATACGTATCGGTTCTTCTTCATAACTCATATCGGCTTGAATTTCAACCTCTGATGCGCTAATTATGTGCGATGGATCAGATCGATAGCGTCGAAGCATCGAAACATGAAAGACGTCGTGAATCTTTTCAAGCTCAGGGGGCAAAATCAATCTATACGCAACCGGACCAACTCGTTCGGAGATTTCGTACGGCCCAATGAATCTCGGGCTCAACTTGCCCTTACGGCCAAACCTGAGTACCTTTTTCCAAGGTGAAACTTTAAGGAACACTTTATCTCCCACCTGATATTCAATGTCCTTTCGTTTCAAGTCCGCATACGATTTCTGACGATCTGTGGCTGCCTTCAGACTTTACGGATTACCTTTACTTTCTGTTCGGCATCTTTAATCAAATCAACTCTGAAAATTTTACTTTCACCGAGCTCGGTCCAAAACAATGGTGTACGGCATTTACGACCGTACAAAGCCTCGTAAGGTGCCATCTTAATACTTGATTGAAAACTATTGTTGTAAGCGAATTCAATCAAAGGTAAATACCGTTCCCATGAACCACTAAACTCGAGGATGCAACATCTCAACATATCCTCAAGTATCTGAATTATCCGCTCGGATTGACCATCGGTTTGTGGATGAAAAGCGGTGCTAAAATGCAGCTTGGTACCCAACGCTTCTTGCAATTTCTTCCAAAATCGCGAGGTGAATCTCGGATCTCTATCCGACACGATAGAAATAGGTACTCCATGTAATCTCACAATCTGAGAAACATACGATTCGGCTAGTTTATCCAATGAAAAATCCGTACGCACGGGGATAAAGTGAGCCGACTTAGTCAGTCTATCAACCCCAAATCGCATCCTTCTTACTTGTTGACAATGGTAGTCCGGACACAAAGTCCATTGTGACTCGATCCCTTTCCACTCGGGTATCATGATCGGCTGAAGTAATCCTGAAGGCACTTAATGTTCCACTTTCACTTGTTGACATATTAAACATCTCGAAACAAAGTCGGAGATGTCCCTTTCATACCATGCCACCAAAATCGACGTTTCAAATCGTTGTACATTTTCGTACTCCCCGGGTGAATTGACATTCGGCTACAATGGGCTTCGTTCAGAATCATCGAAATGAGTTCTGAATTTCTTGGAACACACAAACGACTTCTGAACCTCAAACAATCGTCCTCATCAATTTGAAATTCGGATTCCATATTCGGAATACATTCAGCCCGTTTTGCAACCAATTCATCGTCGACTTTCTGAGCTTCACGAATTTGATGAATCAATGATGGTTTGGCCTTTAATTCAGCTACTAACACATTGTCGGGTAGAACAGACAAGTGCACATTCATCGCTCGTAAAGCAAACAGCGATTTCCGGCTTAAGGCGTCGCAACCACATTAGCCTTTCCCGGGTGGTAATCAATGACAAGCTCGTAATCTTTCAACAACTCAAGCCAACGTCTTTGTCACAGATTTAAGTCCTTTGAGTCATCAAATATTTGATACTTTTGTGATCCGAAAATACATGGCACTTTTCGCCAAACAAATAATGTCGCCATATTTTCAAAGCAAATACGATGGCGGCTAGCTCGAGATCATGGGTTGGATAATTTCTCTCGTGTGGCTTCAATTGTCTCGACGCATAGGCCACAACTCGACCTTCTTGCATCAATATGCAACCCAACCCGAGTAGGGATGCGTCACTATAAATGACAAACTCTTTGCCTGATTCGGGTTGCACTGAAATTGGAGCTTCAGTCAAATGAGTTTTCAGTTGATCGAAGCCTTTCTGACATTTCTCCGTCCATTCGAACTTAGCATCCTTTTGAAGTAGCTTCGTCATTGGTGTGGCTATCATGAGAAACCTTTGACAAATCGTCGGTAATAACCGGCGAGTCCCAAAAAGCTCCGAACCTCAGTAATATTTCTCGGAGGTTTCCAGTTAAGTATGGCTGAGATTTTGTTCGGGTCAACTCGAATACCCGATGCGGATACCACATGACCCAAGAAGCTAACCTCTCTTAACCAGAACTCACACTTACTGAACTTGCATATAACTTCTTATCCCGCAAAACTTGCAACACTAATCTCAAGTGTTCAGCATGTTCGATCTCATCTCTTGAATAGACCAAGATGTCATCAATGAACACAACTACGAACCGATCCAAATATGGTCTGAAATCTGATTCATCAAATCCATAAATACTGCAGGGGCATTAGTGAGCCCAAACGGCATCACTAAGAACTCGTAGTGACCGTACCTCATTCTGAAAGCAGTTTTGGGTATGTCCGAATCTCGAATTCGCAACTGATAATAGCCCGATCTCAAATCTATTTTTGAGAACACTGAGGCTCCCTTCAGTTGGTCGAACAAATCATCGATGCACGGCAACGGATATTTGTTCTTTATCGTCACTTTATTCAGTTGACGATAGTCAATGCACAACCTCATGGTTCCGTCCTTCTTTTTCACGAACAATACTGGTGCACCCCAAGGTGAGAAACTTGGTCGAGCAAAACCTCTATCCGTCAATTCTTGCAACTGAGATTTTAACTCTTTCAACTCGGTTGGTGCCATACGATATGGAGTTATCGAAATCGGCGTAGTCCCAGGTACAAGCTCAATACCAAACTCTACCTCCCGAACAGGTGGTAAACCCGATAATTTTTCAGGAAAAACATCCGGGTATTCACAAACCACCGGCACAAATTCGGGTTTCTTTTCTAACTCTTTGTCATCAAGTACATACGCAAGGTATGCTTCGCACCCTTTTCTTACATATTTCTGGGCCAACATTGCTGATATTACAGCTGGCAACCCCCTTAAGTCCGTAGACTCAATTCGAATTATCTCGTTATTTGCGCACCTCAAATCAATAGTCTTGCTTTTGCAATTCACAACCGCATCATGCGCGGTCAACCAATCCAAACCAAGAATAAGTCAAATTCGTCAAACGGCAAAAGCATCAAATCGGCCGGAAGACAGGATTCTCGAATTTTTAGAGGGCATCTCTTACACACTTTATCAACAAGTACGCATTGACCCAAAGGGTTTGACACTCGAATTACGAACTCAGTAGACTCAACAGGTAGAGTCTTACTGGATGCTAAGGTTTCGCATACATATGAATGAGTAGAGCCAGGGTCAATCAATGCAATCACATTAGTATCAAAGAGAGTGAAGGTACCAGTGATGACGTCAGGGGAGGATGCCTCCTCTCGTGCGCGAATGGCATATGCTCTAGCAGGAGTACGGTTCTCGGCTCAAACAGCCGTATCAGAGGCCCCTCTCTGACTACCACCCCTACCTCCTAAAATTCTCGGTGGTCTACCTCTAGTTGTCACCCCACTAGGTCTTGCACCTTGAATCTTATTCTTCTCATCAAGCTCCGTGCAATCTCTAATGAAGTGGTCCTTCGAACCGCATCCGTAACAGGCCCTGTTAGTAGACTTACCCCAACATTCACCTAGGTGTCGTCTTCCGCATTGGGGACATTCAGGTTTCTCTTGACGATTATTGCCCACACTAGCTACCGAAGTAGCTCGGGAGTCCGCCGATGGTCGTGCTCTGATGGAAATTCCCGCAGTCATCCTCGACTTATTAGTGTCCTCCCTGAACTTCTTTACGGCTGAGAACGGAGCTTTACCCGTCGATCTTTTACGATAGTCTCTAGCTTCAAATTCAGCCTTCTTCTTCTCCTTTCCAAGTTCTTCCGCCTTGCAGGCTCGTTCGACTAGTGTTACGAATTCTTTTATTTCCAAAATACCATTAGTAGCTTTAAATCTTCATTCAATCCTTCTTCGAATCTTTTGCACATAGCAACCTCATCAGCTACGCACTCCCGGGCATACCTACTGAGTCTTACGAATTCATGTTCGTATTCAGATACTGTCATACGGCCTTGCTTGAGTTCCAAGAATTCCTTACGCTTTTGATCAATGAACCGTTGACTAATATATTTCTTTCGAAATTCCGTCTGAAAGAAGTCCCAAGTTACTCGTTCGTTTGGGACTATGGAAATCAGGGTCCTCCACCAATAGTAGGCTGAGTCCCGCAACAAGGATATAGCACACTTTAGACATTCATCGGGTGTGCATGACAGTTCATCAAACACCCGAATGGTGTTATCAAGCCAGAATTCGGCTCTTTCAGCACATCAGTAACTATGGCCCTGAACTCCTCAGCCCCGCGCTTCCTAATCAAGTCTACAGGTGGCTTACTCAGCCTCACAGGATCAGTGACTGATGGCATTACGGGCTCTTGGGGTGGATTATTCAAATTCGGGAATTGTTGGACAGCCGGATTGGTTCGGGCATATTGCGCGACCCACTCATTCATCATGGTAAAGAAGGCTTGTTTAGCCCCCTCACCTTGATTATTCGCAGATGACTGAGGTTCAACAGGCGGTGTCCCTTGTGCAGGAGCAGCCGCTACACTTTCAATGTCATCCGCCAAGGTTCTCTCTACACCGGGATCCATTTACTAATCAAAACATAAATTTTAACCGTCAGAAGTCATCACACAGTTAAACATTAACATTCGGCATGTATAGCTAGACTCATACGTGCTATGGTAGTCCTAGAACCGACTAAACCATAGCTCTGATACCAATCAAATGTAACACCCCGAACCCGAGACCGACACCGGAGTCGAACACGAGGTGTTAACAGACTTTAAACCCTTTATAAAAATATTTCTCAGACACTGCCAATCTGCGTACTAGTCGCTTTAAAAATCATATCTTGAGTTTCACAACTCAAAATCAGTTTCGTGATTTTTCCCTGAAACTAGACTCATATGCCCATCTACATATTTTTTCTAGAATTTTTGGTCGGGCCAATTAGTACAGTTTATTAGTCAAAGTCTCCCATGTTACAGGGATCGACTACACTGACCTTTGCGCATTACGACCTGGATATCTCCCTGGACAGAGCTTCAATACTGATGCCGTTTGTTTCTATAGAAACTAGACCAGAGAGGAATCTATCCATATATGGTATGACTCCTAATTATCTCTGGTTAATTTATAATGAATTTCCAAAGTCGGAACAGGGAATCCAGAAACCGTTCTGGCCCTGTCTCACGAGAACCTGAATATCTCTTAACATACTGTCCATATGATCTTTTCGTTGCTTCTATATGAAAATAGACTCATCGAGCTTCGAATACATAATTTATTCATCAATTAATTCCACTCCTACTATTTTTAGTGATTTTTCAATCTCACGTCACTGCTGCTGCCAGCATCTGTTACGAAAGCAACTATGCCCATTTCGTGATTTCTCCTTAATCTAACTAGTAATTCTTCATACATATCACAAATTATGATCATGACTAGCCATGCCAAAGGCTAATCATTGTCAAACATCCCCCTACTACACTATTGCCATATCATGAATTTTAACACCAAAATAATCAACCATGACATATGGCATAAAAAGGTCGAATTATCAAGATTTACGACCTAACGTTATGAAACCAAACCCAACCGAACATTCATGCCATTTTCGCATGGCTAAAAGTTTACATACCAAAGTTCAAACACAACATAATAGCCTATACATGCCGAAATGTTCTCCTAAGCCGACTAAGAAGAAAGTACCAAACTTGCTAGCCGGTGTGATGACTCCAATGACGGCCCGATCACGCAAAAAGAGTCGAGTCCAAGAAACCTAAAATAGGTGACAAGGAAACACCGAGTGAGTATATAACTCAGTAAGTCATAAGCAATGCACTACCATCCATTAATAACATTATCACAATAGGAAACAAAATGGAACGAGGCTAGTTACTCCATCCATACCGAACCATGCCATAGTTCCTCAGACCCATCGGTTCAATCTCATACCAAATCATGCATTCACATTCCATATACTCATCAATAGGATATTTGAGGCATTTTCATACATCATTTTATTTTCGTTACAATCATACAACTAAACGCCTTTCACCTATTCCACAATAAATCTTATGTACGTGACTTCAATTATAATTGTCACATAGGTTTCAACTTACCAAGCTCAACTCCAATTATAAACATAGCGCCTATGGCCATGAACTCAAGGTACTTACCCGATCCGCTGTCCGTGATCGACTTAATAATGTCGCACACTTAGTGTCCATAATGATTCAAACGTATATATTAAGTCCGCACACTCAGTGCTATATAATCAACTCGCACACTTAGTGCTATATAATCAAACTCGCACACTTAGTGCTACATAATCAAACTCGCACACTTAGTGCTACATAATCAAATTCGCACACTTAGTGCTACATAATCAAACTCGCACACTTAGTGCTGTACAATTTAAACCCGCACACTTAGCGCCAATCTCTTGATCATAAATGTTTATACCTGCACTCTAGTGCCGAGGTCAACAACTCAATACATCTCACCTCTTTTCTCTTCATTCAACACTTTCATCACCACATACATACATGTATATAATTTATCATTCCATTCAGCATGATTACATAGACATTATGTCTATTTAGATCAATACAAAATATATGCTTGATGACTTACTTTGTGTTGGGTAAGACGGTTCCAACTCGGTTACTCGATGATCTTTTCTTTGCCCTTGCTTGCCTCTCCACCTTAGCTTCTTGAGCTAAATCGATAAATTAACTAGTTTAACCATCTGCTAAACATTATACTTCAATTACACATGCATGTGTATGTTTGTATATTCGGCAATGACAATGGTAATTTAGCAAACCTTAATTTAACTTATAATTGTTCATAACACATTTAAAGCATCCACTCCATTCCATCATTTTAAAGCACATACATTACCAATATTATCCAAATTCACATCGGCATTTTCACAAACACACATGCCGATTCATTCACTCATCTCTAATGTTAATTAAGAAATGCCGAATGTCACCAACTAAATGGCATACACACACACCCACATGCATAAAAGTCATCCACACCTCCTATAGCTCATTCGCCTTCACCTTTGCTAGTTTTCCCCATTTTTTGTCGGTTATATATACATAGTCCTAAGGTAATATCACGAATGGCTTACATATATATGTAATATACATATAGCCGAATATGCAAAGCTTAAACCAACATCACATAAGCTCTAAGTGATGCCGAATATGTATATCTATATATATTCATCAACTATACATTACTTTTAATTTATCTAATCACACAATTTCATCTAAGTTTAGCATGTAACACAATCATCACCCTATAATCTTAAGCCGAAAACCATACTTACCCCAAAATCGAAATTTCAACATGGTTACAAAACACTTATAACTCACCAATATAACTAAAAAAAAGCAGTACAACTCCTTACTTAATAGACTAAAGAATCAAAACAAACAAAAACAAATAAACTAAATACTAATACAACAACCAAAGACCAAAAATTAAAGACAAAATGGCCAATGCTTACCCCCCCCTTAATTCGGCAAGAAAAAATACAATTTTCTCTTTAGATCGCTCAGAACGATGACTTTTTTTTTTATATTCTTATCTTATTACTTGATGCACCAACAAAACATGTCTATGACATGTTTTGCCCATCACACCCTTGTTCACCTTATTTGTCATGGCGGCCACTACTAAAGGGGGGAATTTGACATGCAAGTCCCCCCTTTTTCCACATGCACTAATAGGTCCTTACGCATTGACCTATCACATTTTAAAATTTTCTCGCATAAGTCCTATTGACTAAATTCACATGAATCGACTAAATCGAGCTTGAATTTTCACAATTCATAATTACATATTCTAGACAATAATTATCACATTCAACATTTTCGGTGACTCGGTTTAGCGGTCCCGAACCACT